>NC_080167.1:71331596-71536596 GCF_950295315.1 Erinaceus europaeus | reverse complement strand
GGTGGAAAACAGTAACAACAACAACAAAATCCAAAATGTGTTCATCACACCACTGATGTCAACGCACGTGACACTGAGTAGTGATTGGCTTCAGACCACGTACGCGCACTACACAGCTCAGAGCAGGCTGGACACGCAGAGCGACTTGTGACCTTCTAGCCCCCAGCACACAGAACAAGCAACGGGGACTCATCGTTTAGGGGGGAACTTCAGTGGCAACTCTAGTCTGAAAAACCATCCATGGTCTATTCAGGGGGAGGTAGCAATCATTCTAGCTCCACCAGCTGTACTTCGCTTATTCCAAGACAGCTCACTGCCTCATCCTATGCGTGGGTGGAGACCCTCGTCCTGGGAAACTGGAGAAGAGTTTGGCTCACTGTCCACCAGTCACTTGTTGCCAAGATTCCCAATGCAGCAAACTGGGGGGGGGGTCAGAATGTAAGCCTGGGGTTATCTTGTCTCAGCACCACATACATACGTTATGAGACCCTACACATTTTAAAAAACTTTTATTAGTGACTTAATAATGACAAACAAGATTGTAAGATCACAGGGGTAAAATTCCACACAGTTGCCACCACCAGAGTTCCGTGCCCCATCCCCTCCATTGGAAGCTCCTCTATTCTTTATCCCTCTGGGAAGATGGACCCAAATTCTTTATGGGGAGCAGAAGGTGAGAGTTCTGGCTTTTGTAATTGCTTCTCTGCTGGATGAGGGCATTGGCCACCCTATACATTTTTGAGCATATGCTATCTTGTCCAAAAGCTTACGGTAGAAGTACAAGTTGGGGCCTTTTAGTAAAAAGATCTCTTTGAGCTTGGTTTTTATGTATGAAGGTGTTTCTCTTATACTAATTTGCTGCTAGCACATCCGTCTTCCTGGGCCTTTGTGACTTGTTGGGCTGGCAGGCAAACACACACTTTGATGATTGGCAGAGGGAAATCTACATCTGGCTCACACTGTTTCTCTAGTAGAAATAAAAGGGACAGGAATGATAAGCATAAGACCACCGCTGGACTCGGATGGGCTGTTGACCGCGGCTGCTGCATTTTTGGCGTGTGTGTGTGTGTGTGTGTGTCTGTGTGTGTGTGTGTGTGTGTGTGTGTGTGTGTGTGTGTGTAAACAGCTTCTCCCTTTGTTTTGACATAAAGATTCTGAATTCAGAGTTCTTTCCGAAGTGTTAAGGGAATGAGGGAGAGAATAACATGATAAAAACACTTATAAAAAAAAAAAAACGCTAGCCCTTTGGAATTTAACTAAAATATGCCTACTAGCTATCTACAAAATGGAGGACCCCCCCCCCCCAACTCTTTATCTGCACTATTTTAGCCTTTAGGTCCATGATTGATTAACAACTTGTTTGGCTTTGTATGTTAACTCTCTTTTCAGCCACCAGGTTCTGGATGCCAGCAGGATGCTGACCAGACTTCCCTGGACAGACGACCCCACCAATGTGTCCTGGAGCTCTGCTTCCCCAGAGCCCTGCCCCACTGGGGAAAGAGAGAGACAGGCTGGGAGTATGGATCCACCTGTCAACACCCATGTTCAGCGGGGAAGCAATGACAGAAGCCAGACCTTCCACCTTCTGCATCCCACAATGACCCTGGGTCCATCCTCCCAGAGGGATAAAGAATAGGAAAGCTATCAGGGGAGAGGATGGGATATGGAGATCTGGTGGTGGGAATTGTGTGGAGTTGTACCCCTCCTATCCTATGGTTTTGTTAATGTTTCCTTTCTTAAATAAAAAAAAAAAACATTAAAAAAAAGAATAGGAAAGTTATGAGGGGACAGGATGGGATATGGAGTTCTGGTGGTGGGAATTGTGTGGAGTTGTACCCCTCTTATCCTATAGTTTTGTCAATGTTTCCTTTTTATAAATAAACAATTTTTTTAAAAAAACCACTTTATCCACCACCACCCCCCACGCCCAACCCTGTAGATGGTTCTAAACGTCCCCTTCACAGGTAATTGCTGATTGCCGGTGACACTGCGGCTGTATTCAGGACAGGACGCACGGCTTATCTCCGCTAAAGGTAGTCAGGGAAGTCACTGTGCTGCTCTGGAAAGAGGTCACCTAAGGAAAAGCAACTGTGTGCTTAACATCTGGGAAAAAAATCTTCCCTTTTGGGTGGTTTTCATGAGAACCAAGTTATTTCTCTGAAGGCCATCCCCCTACCCCACCCCCTCCAGCCTCAAGCTTTGTTTTTCCCAGGAATGTGAAGTAAGGCTGGAATTAATGAGTGACAGAGCCCCCGGCTGAGTCAATATTGAACGAACTTAGTCCGTCCACAGAGATGTGACTGCGTTTGTTGAGAGTGAGAACAAGTTCCTCAAGAGAGCACACAGAGGAGAGACACAAGGCTCTGTCTGCTATGGCCGTCTGTCTCAGGGAGGCAGACAGACTGACGGCAACAGGCTGGCTCCCACCGCCCTCACTTAGTCTCCAATGTGTCTTACGAATAAAGTAGCTCTGCTCCCTGCCCCGGGACCTGGCACACTCACTCGGTGAAGCAGGGTTTCCTGATAGGATGCAAAGTCAGATATTTCTACAAGACAGACGGACTTCCAGCCGGCACAGAGCTATGGCCACAGACCAAATCCAACCAACTTCCTGTTTTTAAATAACGTTTCACTGCAGTGTGGGCGCAGTCACTCATTGCCCTCTCATCTCTGGGGTCTATCCTTGACCGTGATGGGTGAGCTTAGACTCAGACTGTCTCGCCAGGGAAGCTTCAAACACTACCTGGGCCTTTACAGAAAGTGTGTCCAATTCTGATTTGAAATACCACCGGGAAAAAAATTAAAAAATAAAATAGCACTGAATGTCATAAAGACATCGACTTTCTTTAAAATGTAGATTTTGTTTTCTAATTGGGGGATTAGTGGTTTACAGTTGACAGTAAAATACAGTCATTGGTACATGCATAACATTTACCAGTTTTCCATAAAACAATTCAAGCCCCTCTAGGCCCTCCTCTGCGGTCATGATCCAGGACCTGAACCCTCCACCCCACCCCAGAGGCTTTCTTTACTTTGGTGCAAGACACCAACTCCAGTCCAGGTTCTGCTGAGTGTTTTCCCTTGAAAATGTAGATATTTTTAAAGAAAATTTCTTTTTCATTTTTTAACTTATTAATAGTATGTTACATGATTGTAAGATGACAGGGCTTACTTCCACACCCCACCCACCGCCCTCCCACCTCCCAAAGATCACCAGCAAAGTTCTCATAATTCTTACATTTGACTTGATTCTGTTTTGTTATTGTTGTTTGCGTGTTGAGTCAGCTCATGTAAATCAGATTTCTAGATTCCACCTCTGAGGGGAACCACTGGTAGTAATCTTTCATCTCTGTCCTCATATCACTAAGTATAATCACCTCCTGTCCCATCCATTTTGTCCCAAAGGACACACTATCATCTTTTTTTACTACAGAGTAGTATTCCATTGAATAAATATCTCCTAACTTTTTTAGCCTGTCATCTGTTGATGGGCATTTAGGCTGCTTCCACTCTTGGTTATTGTGAGCAATGCAGCTGTGAACACAGGGTGCACAAGTCCCTTCTAATTAGTATTTGAGTGTCTGCTACATAAACGCCTAAGAGTGGTATTATTGCTGGATCGTAAGGCGATTCCATTTTTATTTGTTTGCGGACTATTCATACATTATTTAGGAGGAAGTTACAACATCTTCACGAATCACCCTGTACAGCAAGTTGATAATTTGTTCCGAGAGTCCCAGAGTCAGAGACTCAGCTCACCTGGTAGCCTGCCTGCCCAGTCCCCAGCTCTGGACTATGGCATCTGTCTCTCCTCTGTCTATAGTTCAAATAGCCACCCTGCGCAGAGACACTCTGTAAGCATGTTTGACGTCCCAGGGACAACTAGAGGAAGTTGTAATACTATCTTTACTACTTAGTTAAACATTCTTCCAGAAATCTCTTCCAGTGAAATTCTCAAAGATGCACAGTGTCTATTCTGCATAGCGATATTCAACTCTGACTCATTCACAGTTCACCATAGCTCAGAGAAACAGAACAGTCCTAGGCAGCTTAGATTTTTAAAAAAAAATTTTTTTTGAAGAGATAATGTGATTTCTAAAAAAGCATTCTTGAAAACTACTTAAGTGCCCACTGCAGTGCTTAAAACATAATTTAAAAGCAGTGGTATGATAAAAGCTCTCTACAGAGAACCTTACTTTATAAAAGAATACCTAGCTCCAGGCAAAGAAAACAGGCTGGAAAAAGGACATGCCATATAAGCAGGATTCCCTCGGAGGGGCCACATGATGGGTGACTTGTTGTGTTTTTCACGGGTTCCATCATGAGTAGGCAGCCTTGCAGTGCGGACCTGCTGACACAAAAGGCCTATCGTGCACAGCAGAATCTGGGATTTGCCAACTCACAGGGCAAGTTTCCCCTCAGAACTTATAAAAGTGGAATTTTTGCAAAAGAGGAGTCTATAAACCTTAATATTAAAAAAAAAAATAAATGGCTTCATATTTTTAAATAGCTGACTTAATTTAAAACAAAGAAATTAATCCAAATTCTGATTGTGCTTATACAATAACTGAATCACAAAATGTTATTTCTGACAAGTCCATGCTTAAGATAAATAAGTAAGCCTGCCTTTTGACTTTACTAACAAAATGTCTGTTTCAAATAAATGCCTTCTCTCTCTCTCTCTCTCTCTCTGCCTCCAGAGTTATCACTGGGGCACATGTTACAAAGCACGAGGACCCAGGTTCAAAGACGCG
Organism: Erinaceus europaeus; assembly: GCF_950295315.1. Taxonomy (NCBI): domain Eukaryota; kingdom Metazoa; phylum Chordata; class Mammalia; order Eulipotyphla; family Erinaceidae; genus Erinaceus; species Erinaceus europaeus. The sequence continues at coordinate 71,531,842 of NC_080167.1, read as the reverse complement.
GTCCCTATTTGAGGGGGAAAGCTTTGCGAGGGGTGAAGCAGTGTTGCAGTCTCTCTCTCTCTCTCTCTCTCTCTCTATATATATATATATATATATATACACACACACACACACACATATATATATATATATATATATATATATATATATATATATATATATATATCACCCCCTTCCCTCTTGATTTCTGGCTGTCTCTATTCAATAAATAAATAATGTAAAAAAAAGACAAAATGACAGAGGACCTAGTGGAGGTTGTATTGTTATGCAGAAAATGAGAAATGTTATGTCTGTACAAACTATTGTATTTGCTGGTGACTGTAAACATTAATCCCCCAATAAAGGAAAAAAAATGTTTTAAAAAATACCACCTAAGAACCCAAACAATTTACAACTATGATTTCTCGCATCTCCATGGCTGCTGTCCCACAGAGGCTGGAACAGCAGCAGAGAGACCCCCACCAAAAAAAAAAAAAAAAAGACAAAATGAGGGCTGGTGGCTTGCTTAAACAAAAAAAAAAAAGAAGAAGAAAGGAAGGAAACATTATTTTTTTAAAGGAGTTGAATTATGTTTGCTCTTTCTCCTTTTCCACTTACCTTCTGAGAGTGGGAAATGACCAGGGGAAGAGACGGGGGCAGAGTGGCTGGAAAAAGCACTCTAATAATTTAGTCACCAATAATATTATGAAGAGCTGAAGAGTGTAAGGCCACCAGCTGGAACAATGGTGGCACGCAAAGAAGGCCAGGCCTGACGTTTGAACCTGGAGACCAGAATGGCCCTGCCAAGGCTCTGGAACTCTGATAGAGAGTCTCCCACGTGGGCAAGGCCAGCAACTGGCAACAGCCTTGCTGCCCGGCCAACCACGGCCTCAGCCAGATGTTTTTATTCGCGTCTTATTTGGAGCCTTCGAGCTGGCAGTCCCAGGGGAGGCTGCCTCTGAGCTGCAGAAGAAGATAATGAGGTTCCCAGGCATCGCAAGAGGACAAAGGATAGTCGCGGGCCCCTTGGGTGGGGAAGGATGCCCGGTGTGCTTACTGGCTCTCCCCGACGCAGGGGCTGGCACCCAACAGGTAATCAATACATCCTAGTTACCTGATGACAGAGGTAGAGGGCCAGAGTCCGAGTGTTCACTCGTGGAAGAATGTGGTCTCCAAATAAACAAGGGTTTGAGCAGTACCTGACTGGACCCCAACTCCCAGCTCTGCAAGTCCTAGATTTATTGCCACGCGCGATTGTTTAAGTATGAATCGTGATCTGTGTTTACCAAGGAGCCCGTGTTCACCATCCATCTTGCAGCTTGTGTCAAGATACAGAGCAAGGCTGGTAGGAAGCAAGGCCCAGAACAACGCTGATAGGAAACATGAAGAGTTTTAAGTCTCAAGGTCAGTCCCCCGGGAAAGACAGAGTCCTGAAAAGAATGGAGGTTGACAGTCTCAATTATTTTTTTTTAATCAGGGTGTTTAGAAATACTAGACATTTTTCAGCTGATGCCGGGAATTAGCTAAATAACTCCAAGCATTAGTCCGATGTTGATCATTTGCTTTTGAGAACATATGACTCAGAGGGGCCAGAGGAGAACGGTATAATTAATGCACTAATTCATTTGTGTCTTGGGTTTATTTATTTATTTATTTCTAAAGCAAGCTGGCTCTGGGAGGCTCATTAAGAGTCATTTCGTCTTTATTGCATCTACACGTAGACTGTTTGGAGACGCCTACGCAGAGTTTGTAAAGAAAAGGACACATTTAGAACTGTGAGTTTGAAGCACATCTTTGCCCTTCAATTTAGCCACCGGCAAGCTGTTCCATTCTCATATCTTGTTATGATTTAGTGTTTAAAATCTGTCTGGTCCAAATAAACAATTTCCCAAAGGTATGTGAATTGACCAGTGGTCATGAAGAGCTTGGGGACAAAGATGTACTGTCACTGCTACATCAGATCCTGAAATCACACCTTTGTAAAAATACCTTTGTGGGAATAACTGAATCTGAACATTGTTAACTTACAGTGTGATTCACTTCTGAAATGGAATATTCATAATGGACCTCAGCGGGGGACATCCAAGGCCCATCTTATCTCTGCTGATAGACCATAATTTCAGAAGATTCTTTTTACAATTGCATCTGAATAAGGGTCTTATTTGGAGACTGTTTACAAATAGACACCTGGCTTAGTGCACAGCTCACATTACACCCAGGAGACATGGAGAGGGAGGTGGGAGTCATTAAGAAAATCACTGTCCTTCCTTTCTATTTTCCCCAATATAATGCCTCTTGTTCTCAATCTAATTTCCACAAGCTATGCTGAACAAAAGACAAGGTCACAAGCTCCTTTAGCATTAAGCAATCAAACCTGAGTTTAGGTTAAAACTTGGGTTATCAACGGAGGTAAAAATTACACCTTGAACTTGGCTTCTGACTCCTCCAGTGGCCGCAACAAACAGCTCTTTCTTTCTTACAGTTTCTGCTGCTTGCAATGCTGGGTCCGCAGAACAATAAAGGAATATTCCTAGTAATCGCACTTCCAATACTTCTTCCAAATCGGTGATTAGAGAAAACTGTCCCCTTTCGTGATGAAGATCGAGTGTCAAATGAAAAAACAGAGAACTCCTAGGAGTTAAGTGTCGTCAAAATAGAGCCTAAACTGGGGGGTCGGGCAGTGGTGCAGCGGGTTAAACGCACCTGGCGCAAAGCACAAGGACCAGCATAAGGATCCCAGTTCGAGCCCCCGGCTCCCCACCTGCAGGAGAGTCGCTTCACAGGTGGTGAAGCAGGTCTGCAGGTGTCTGTCTTTCTCTCCGCCTCTCTGTCTTCCCCTCCTCTCTCCATTTCTCTCTGTCCTGTCCAACAACGAACAACATCAACAATGGTAATAATAACCACAACGAGGCTACAACAACAAGGGCAACAAAATGGGTGGGGGGAACGGCCTCCAGGAGTGGTGGATTCATGGTGCAGGCACCGAGCCCCAGCTATAACCCTGGAGGGAAAAAAAATAGAGTCTAAATTCTGACACAGTTCCGGGGTGAACTGAGAGAAAGCATGTTTCAGAGGGAAGGCAGGGGACAGGGGCTTCTGTTGTAAAAGGCAGGGAGGGCCCATCCCCCCAGAGGGATCACGAATAGGGAAGCTTCCAATGGAGGGATGGGACACGGAGCTCTGGTGGTGGGAATTGTGTGGAATTGTGCCCCTGTGATCTTTTGTTAAAGATTTCTTCTTTTCTTTATTTATTTTAATTTTCATTACTTTTATGTATTTGATAGAGACAGCCAGAAATTGAGAAGGGGAGATAGACAGATAGATAGATAAGGAGAGAGAGAGACATCTGCAGCCTTGATTCACCACTTACAAAGCTTTTCCCTTGCAGATGGAGACCAGGGACTCAAACCCAGGTCCTTGTGCGCTGTGGCATATGTGCTCAATCAAGCGCACCACTACCCGGCCCCTAAAATACTTATTTATTTGTTTTTATTGTTAGATAAGAGACAGAGAGAAAAGAGGGAAATAGAGAGACAGACGGACACCTGCAGCCCTGCCTCACCACTCGTGAAGCTTTCCCCCTGCAGGTGGGGACCAGGGGCTTGAACCCGGGTCCTGGTGCACTATGACGTGTGCACTTAATCAGGTGCGCCACCCCCTGGGCCCCTACCCCTGTGATCTTACCATCTTGTTGATCATTATTAAGTCACTAGTATTAGAAAGAAAAGAAATGCTTAGGAGGCTCTGCTGATGTGGAGAGATGTGAACCAAGGGCGGGCAGCCGACACCCTCTCACTGTCTTGGTGAGGAAATGCTTCCCCAACACGGTACCCCGGGCCCCGCGCAGGGCCAAGTCTCTGTGCCTGGTGGCAAGAATCACCCGGGCTCTGCCCTGCCGAGGGGACATCTCCCTCTCTCCCTCCCTCCCTCCCTCTCTCCCTCCCTCCCTTGCTGGCTTTGCCCGGGGGTTGGCTCTACACATCTTCCCCAACAAGCCTGTGGGGATTTAACATGGGCATGCACTCGGGCTGCCAGCTGGAACGGAAGGAGGCTCTGAATTCTTTGTGTTCATTTTGTGTAAAGGTGGTTTGGACAGGTAGCCAGGTATGAACAGACAACAGACAGAGTTGTGACACCGAGCCCAAGAGTGGTGGGGTAGAAGGACACTCAGCCCTCAGGGCAGAGGCCTCTGGACGTGGACACCTGTCACACCTCTAACTCTGGGCAAAGGGAAGAGGAGACTGGACGTAGAAAGGACAGCTTTCCGTCAGGCACTGCCTCTGTGTGACTGCTGAGGCCCCAGGTTCAAAGCCCAGGTCCTCACCTGCAGGAGGAAGGCTATTGGATAGAAACAGCCAGAAATCAAGAGGGATGGGGGAGACAGAGAGGCAGAGAGACACCTGCAGCCCTGCTTCACCACTTACAAAGCAGAGAGAGATGGCCCAGGAACCAAGATAGAGGTGGCAAGGCAGTTCAAATCTTTATTTATCCGAATGCTCCAGAGTCGGGCGGGAGCACACCTGGTTAAGCCACTTGACGCCCATCGCAATGGAGGGTTTCAGCCTCTCAGTCTGCACACCCACCCTCCTCCAGGTCAGACATGGAAGTGCCAAGACAGAAACGGAAGTGGCTTGACAATACCATACATGGCTAGGAGAGGGGTGGAGAAAGAGGAGAGGGGGTGGAAATGGTAGGCCCCCCCACCCCCCAGCAACTGCTGGTAGGCTCCAGAGGGCATAAAGAAGACAGAGCAAAGGAATGGGATGGGTGGGGATCTCCCAGGCAAAACAATGATTATGTAGATAGGCCCTAGCACCAGGAATGCAGGGTGGAGTAGGGGGAGCTGGCTTAATGCTTCTGATATATATATTCCCTTTTGTTGCCCTTGTTGTTTTATTGTTGTGGTTATTATTGATGTCGTCGTCGTTGTTGGATAGGACAGAGAGAAATGGAGAGAGGAGGGGAAGACAGAGGGGGGAGAGAAAGACAGACACCTGCAGACCTGCTTCACCGCCTGTGAAGCGACTCCCCTGCAGGTGGGGAGCCGGGGCCTCGAACCGGGATCCTAACGCCAGTCCTTGCGCTTTGCGCCACCTGTACTTAACCCGCTGCACTGCCGGCTGCCCCCCTTCTGCGATGTTTCTAAGAGCCTCCACCTGCTCCTGTTTCCAGTCTGGGTTTATTTCAGGCAGCACCACCTGCGGACGGACAGACGCACTCCCTGTGCTAGAAATCCCTCGGCTTCCTTAACAGGCTTCTCCTGGGCTCCGGAGCCCCTTACACCTTCAGGATCTCCCAGCGCTGTGGTGCTGAGACAGCGAGCACGGGAGAAGAGCATTTTTTATTTATTTATTATTATTTTTAGAAAGAGAAGGGGAGATGGATGAAGGTGGTGTCTGGGGCATTGATGAGACATGTTCTGAGCTGGTGCTGGCTGACACGGTCCAGGGCATGGGGTCTTGGTCAAGTCCCTCCTGGCCGGAGATCCAGCCCACGCACCAAGTGCCCTGTCTCACAGGTGGGAAGGGATGGCCAAGGTGCAATTATCACCCCTTCACCATGCTCCCTGGCACAGATTTTCACAGGGAACTGCTAACACAGTCCCCAGAGAATCAGCAGTACTCAGTCTGCGTTAATGAACACACACACACACACAGGCACACACGCGTGCACACACGCACACATGCACGCGCGCGCGCACACACAGGCACACACACACACGTGCACACACACACACACACACACACAAACACACACGGTGTGAGGCTGGAACAGCTCTAACCAGAGAAACCAAGGACATGCCTTGAAGGACTGAACCCTTATCACCAAACACTCCATTTTTTACAGTAATCAGATATCAGAGACATGTTTTCGTGAGTGTTTCCTCGAGGATGTTGAACTTGGATGCCTGAGTTGCACAGCAGATGTCATCGGCGTAGATGAACTTCCCTGAAGAAGTTTCTGGGATGCTGCATCATCTAAGTTCATTTCCCACGTCCACGCTTGACCGGACCTGCCAATATACGTGGATATCTTCGCCCACCCTGTTCAACGCTTGACGTCTCGTCACCCAATCTGGTCCCCTACGCCTACACTGAACTTCTCTGTTCCAGACTCTTGGAAACAGAGTTGGCAGTCAGCTGAGGTAAAGAGCAAACACCTCATCACAGACCCCTGCGAGCGTCAACCCGGCTTTGACCTGGCACGTTATGATTGGGCCCTCCTCAATCGCTATCGAACAGGCCATGGCCGGTGCGCCGCTATGTTCCATCGCTGGGGAGCCAGAGATGACCCGAACTGCCCCTGCGGCTACAGACAGACTATGACCCACATAGTCAACGACTGCCACCTCTCCAGATTCAAAGGAGGTCTCGAAACTTGACCTCAGGCTCAACCTGACGCTGTTGACTGGCTACGGAAGAAGGGCAAACGCTAGAAGAAAAAAACCAAACACTCCTGTTCCCAGCCACAGAGAAGTGGGCCCTGCAAGGGAAACACAACTAACTTTGGAATAAATGAATGAATAAATCAATAAAGGGACAATTCTAAGTGGAGCTAAAAAAAAAAAAAAATCCCCTGAGGACAACTTGGAAATGGTTGCTTCTTAACAGAGTCAGAGCTGAGAGATGTTCTCAAGGCAGTTGCTGGAAGAAGGGCTGCTGGGGGTTGGGAGGGAGGGCAGCCTGGCCCCCGGGCTCGGCAGGCACCTCTGTCTGCAGAAGGCTGCACCCACAGCCTGGGACCGGGCTGGCTCGACCCCCTGGATGCTCAGCTCAGCTGCCAGCTTCAGTGCAGGGCTGGCAGCCTCAGTCCTTCCTATCACCCACCTGAGCAGTTCTCAGATACTCATCTCCTCTGCCTTGGCCAAACCTCGCTCTTCTCTAGACTGCCTGCCTCGAACCCACCACAGTCGTCACAGGCAGACACTGTCCTGTATTGAACTCTGTGAAAAAGAGTTAATACATCGCAGTCATCTTCTGGGGAGCAAATCTGCTGAGAAACAGATGTCCGCTTTCTCAAGAGGAGACAGACAGCATGAGGATCATGAAGGGGGGGGGGGGGGGGCGGTGGGCAAAGCCATTGTCTGATTTATCCAGATTTGCTCTAAACAAAAAAACAAACTTTAACCCCAAAGCAGATGAAGCCGACCTCAGTGATACCAAATTTGTGGGCATCAGTGTCCTTTATTTTCTTTTTTTCTTTTAAAACTTTATTTTTACTTTTTTAACCAGAGCACTGCTCAGCTCTGGCTTAGGGTGGTGCAGAGGACTGAACCCGGGACTTTGGTGCCTCAGGCATGAGGGTCTCTTTGCATAACCATTATGCTATCTACCTCCGCGCCTCCTTTGTTTTCTATTAACCAAGAGGCTACTGATACCCCTTCTCCTCTTCCTCCTCCTCCTTCTCCTTCTCTTCCTCCTCTTCCTTCTTCTTCTCTTCTCTTTCTTCTTCTCCTCCTCCTTCTCCTCCTCCTCTTCCTTCTTCTTCTTCTCTTTCTTCTTCTCCTCCTTCTCCTGCTGGAGAAGTTATTGCCCTTAGTTTTACTTCTCTTTCTAAAAATAAGACACTGGCCTCATGTCTGTTGCCCTTTCACTGATGGCTGTCTGCATACAACACCTGGAGGCTGGAGAGTCAGAAGGGGAGCTGAAGGCTTGGGAGACAGCTCCACAGCTCTGCAACGAACTCACACACCTGAGGCTCTGAGGTTCCAGGTTCAGTCCCCAGCACCACCATCAGCCAGAGCTGAGCAGGGCTCTGTTTTTTCTCTCTGTGTCTTTCTCTCTCATGAAAATAAAATAATAAATGTAAGAAGAAGAAAAAGAAGAAGGGAAGTAATCCAGGAGGTGGCACAGTAGCTAAGACACTAGACTCTCAAGCACGAGGTCCTGAGTTCAATCCCTGGCAGCACACGTACCAGAGTGATGTCTGGTTCTTTCTCTCTCTCCTATCTTTCTCATTAATAAATGAATAAAATATTTTAAAAAGAAGAAGAAGGGGAGTTGGAATTTTGATGGTCTTGACTGGCTTTCTCCACCTCTGTCATTCCTGAAGTTACTGAAGAAGGTGAGGAAGGACACACTGCCTCCTCTTCCCACACAGGACCATCCCGCCTCTTGGCATCAGAAGCAGCAAGACGTCACCTCCAACCTGGCTTGTACAAGAATCTGACCAGATAAGATAAAATATACCAGAGCATCTGTTTCCTATCAGAGAACACTCTTGGGCTTCTCCTAAGAGCCCAGTGCCTGCAAACACTTAAGAGTCACCCTGACAAATACAAATATCAGAATCTTACAAATTGGGGAGCTGTGGGAGAGAAAAACATCCCTGCCATTTGCAGGTTCAGAAAATGAGCAGCGTTTGGAAAGGGGAGGCAGCCCCCCCCCCTCATGGGCCTGCGAGGAGACTCTGGCCCTGGCCGCCGCGGGCCACTCAACCAGAGCTCCCCAGACTGAGACCGAGGCTCCCCCCCTCCAGGACCTTCCCCCACTCCCAACCAAACACCAGAATTTATTATTTTGCATTTACAGTTTATTAATTTTTTATTAGTGATTTAATATTGATTTACAAAATGACGAGATAACAGGGGTACAACTCCACACTGTTCCCACCTCCAGAGCTCTGCGTCCCCATCCCTCCACTGGAAGCTACAGCCCTTCTCCCGAGATCACAGATGCAGGCTGACTATTATTTCTACACTATCTGTCTAGATTTGTATAGATTTGCCCATGTTCCCCCTATGGCCACATTTCCTCTTCCTTTCCCAGTCACTCCTACACCTGTCACTACATCCGAATGCCTCTCCCTTTCTCCTCTTCTCTCTCCGGGTCCTGATGGAGCTGGAGTTCAGAGCCCTCTGGGCATCTTCCCCTATCATTTCTCCCCCTCTGGGAGCAGGAACCCAAATTCTCTATGGGGTGCAGCAGGTGGGAGTTCTGGCTTCTGTCATTGCTTCTCCGCTGGACATGGGTGTTGGCAGGTGGATCCACACCCCCAGCCTGTGTCTGTCTGTCCCTCATGGGACAGGGCTCTGGGGAGGGGAGGCTCCAGGACACGTGGGTGAGAGACCAGGATTTAGATAATCCTTCTGACCTCAAATTTTATTCTTTCACCAAGAAACTCTGCACATATATCAACAGCTGTGTTCACTGTGAACCATTCATCTCCTCAATAAATATTTTAAAAAATAAAGAGAATCATGAGGGGGAAGTAAATCGATTACTTTATTCTTTTATGTGGGATAACATCTCACACAAGAGAGAAAAGGAGGCACCACTGCTTCACGCAGGTCGGGGGGCAGAACCAGGGGCCACAGACAGGCAAGTCCTGTGCTCAGTCTGGTGAGTTATTTCCCAGCCACTGGAATTTCTTTTCTTTTTTTTTTTTTTAAGTGACTTATTTATTTATTAAGGAGAAAACGAATCAGAGTTAGGTGGTACCAGGGATCAATATCAGGACCTTGTGTTTGTCAAACTTGGGCTTTATTTACCTCTGAGTCATCTTTCTGCCCAGCCACCATAGTCTCATTCTTTATTATTATTATTATCTTTATTTACTTATTTATTGGATAGACAGCCAGAAATCGAGAGAAAGAAGGGGAAGATAGAGAGGAAGAGAGACAGAGAGACAACTGCAGCCCCGCTTCACCACTTGCAAAGCTTCTCCCCTGCAAGTGGGGGCCAGAAGCTTGAACCCAGGTCCTTGCATCAAGTAACATGTGGACTCAACCAGGAGCGCCACCACCCGGCCCCCCCAGAATCTCATTCTTTTTTAAAAATTTTTTATTTATTTATTTTTATATATATTTATTTTCCCTTTTGTTGCCCTTGTTGTTTTTCATTGTTGTAGTTATTATTATTGTTGTTGATGATGTCATTGTTAGACAGGACAGAGAGAAATGGAGAGAGGAGGGGAAGACAGAGAGGGGGAGAGAAAGACAGACGCCTACAGACCTGCTTCACCGCCTGGGAAGCGACTCCCCTGCAGGTGAGGAGCCGGGGCTCAAACCGGGATCCTTACACCGGTCCTTGCGCTTTGCGCCACGTGTGCTTAACCCTCTGCGCTACCACCCGATTCCCCAGAATCTCATTCTTAAGGTGAGTTTTGACTAAACAGAAGGCCACCCGTTGGCTGAAGGTTTCTGCATATAGCTTTTCTTTGCTGGTGATTATTTCATATTTACTGATCATTCAGAAGATCGATCTGTCCTTAGAGTGACATTTCGTAAGAGAATGACTTTGTTGGGTGAAAACACAAGCTGGCAACATTTCACACTCAACAGAGTTCATCCCAGACCCCTTAGGTCACACAGGCGGAGAGAGAGAGCAGCAGGTGAGTTTGGGGTTCCGGAGGGGCCATCCAGCCAGGCCTTGAGCCCCAGATGCCCGGGCCCCACCATGGAGTGGGCAGAGCCCCAAAGTAAGAGCCAGCTGTGGTCACCCCTTCTCCACACGCCCTTGCTTCTTTAGATTAAAGGAGAAGAGGAGCCGGGAGATGGTGCACCCAATTAAGCACACATAGTACTAAGCGCAAGGACCCAGGTTCAAACCCCTGCTCCCCACGTGCAGGGGTGCCGCTTCACAAACAGCAAAGCAGGTCTTCAGGTGTTGTTACTTTTCTTTTCTTTTTCTTTTTTTTATTCTTGTTTTTAATATTTATTTTTCCTTTCGTTGCCCTTTTGTTGTTGTTGTTGTTGTTGTTGTTGTTATTGCGGTTGTTGGATAGGACAGAGAGAAATGGAGAGAGGAGGGGAAGACAGAGAGGGGGAGAGAAAGATAGACACCTGCAGACCTGCTTCACCGCCTGTGAAGTGACTCCCCTGCAGGTGGGGAGCCGGGGGACTTGAACCGGGATCCTTACTCCAGTCCTTGCACTTTGTGCCACGTGCGCTTAACCCGCTGCGCCACAGCCCGACTCCCTTCTTTACTTTTTTTTAATACCAGAGCACTGCTCAGCTCTGGCTTACAGTGGTGTGGGGGATTGAACCTGACACTTTGGAGCCTCAGGCATGAAGAGTCTCTTTGCAGAACCATTATGCTGTCTATGTCCCCTTACACCTCATCCCGGAGCTGCCTGTAACAACTAGGAGGTTTCCGGGGTCAACCAGGGCAATCTGTCTGTCCGGTGAATTCACAGGCAACCCTGCGAGTTAGACAGACCACAAGCTGCCCCTAAGTGACCTAGAAGGAGACCCAGCTCAATCAAGCATAGGAGGCACGAGGTGCTGCCAAGTCACTCACTCAGGATTGATGACAAACACCCAATTAAGAGGCATTTGGAACCTGATCTGAGCACTAATCTTGTCGCGTTCTTCTCTGGGTTTAATCACAGGCCTCACTCAGCTTGACAATGGCAATTAGCGATGGGTGTTTTAGTCTCCTTTGCAAGAACACTATGTCCGCATGGGCTCGAGCTTGGAGCTTTACAGTGGGAAGAAAGGAGCTGAGAGCAGGCTCGCTGACGACAGAAGACATCTGTCTCTCCTGGGTCGGTTTCTACCTGCAAGCTCCCCAGAGCGAAACCAGGGTGCAAATGCCACACACACATGGATTCACTGAGACACGACTGCACAGAACCTTCCCCTCCAGCTTCTCAGAAAGGTTGCTTCTTTTACTTATTTATGTATTTATGTGTTTATTTATTAATTTTCCCTTTCGTTGCCCTTGTTGTTTTATTGCTGTAGTTATTAATGTTGTTGTTATTGATGTTGTCATTGTTGGATAGGACAGAGAGAAATGGAGAGAGGAGGGGAAGACAGAGAGGGGGAGAGAAAGACAGACACCTGCAGACCTGCTTCACCGCCTGTGTAGTGACTCCCCTGCAGGTGGGGAGCCGGGGGCTCGAACCAGGATCCTGATGCCGGTCCTTGTGCCTTGTGCGCTTAACCCACTGCACCACTGCCCGACTCCCAGGCTGCTTCCTTTAAACTATGAACTGCCAAGCACACAAACCTTGTCATCCTCAAAATTCGTTATGTTCCAGTGTGATTGTTTGCAATAAGAAATAATAAAGAGAATTAATTTTATTAAACGCAAATTAAATCAGTGCTATTGTTGCTGGGGATCCAGAAGGGAGAAAGCAGAGTCTGAGTCATAGCTACAGGCGTCGGCTAGCAGCGGCTCTGAGAAGTACTCATTCTGACCGCGTCAGGGGTTCCTAACTGGACTGAGCTCGGTGGTGCGAAGTCAACCCAAATCAGTAATGAAAACAGGAGGGAAAATAACATGAAGGGAGACTTTTCTGAATTTACCTGGCATATAAAGCAGGTCCCAGACTAAAAATTTTCTATTTGTATTGTAACTTAACTATCATCTTTGTGGGCAGGGGAGGGGAGGCAGGGAGAGACAGCATAATGGTTCTACAAAGAGACTCTCATCCCTGAGGCTCCAGAGTCCCAGGTTCAATCCCCCCTACCTCCTCAATTTTTAACTCTAGTCTCTGTAACACACAAAAGGATATTTCTGCAGTAGCCCTGGCAGAGGGAGGAAGGAGAAAGGGAGTCCGGAGAACTGTCTTTTAATATTATCATTAGAAAGGGGTCAGTATGCCTTTTTCTGTCTCTGTCCCAGAGTTCCACCTATTCAACGAAGACGGCTCAGAGTTCAATTCTGTCCGATTTTGGAACTTACAAAAACCCCATCATACAAGTCAGGGGAGCATTTGCACTTGAGAACATGACAGAAAACATATGGACACTGACTCAAAACCAGCCTTTATTTAGGGGCTGGTTCTGGGGATGTTCTCGTCTTGTACAAGGTTAGCAAACCTTGCCCTGACTCCATGTGTCTCTGTAGACATCAGTTTCCTAACAGTGATGTATTTCTGTATTTCATACAGGAATTGGAGAAGTTGGTTGCCTTTAGTATATTCAGTGCTTTACATAAAATAAGGACTTTGTTCAGTTTGATCTAAATCACCAAGTTGGAACTAAGATGAGACACTAACCTTGACTACATGAAGCCCAAAACTTCACTCATCGGAATAATTAATAATTCTAAAAGCACTGCTCCAATAAATCAAAACAGATGAAAAATCCACGCTGACCAAACTAAATAGGAAAAGCATCAAAATGGGAAATATTCATCAAGGAAGCCCCAAAATAGAACGCACTGTTCCACGTTGCCAATAAACAACTAAGTCACCATCAGATAATCACATTTGCAGGAGCAATCAGGTTTGAGGCACTAAGACAGATTGATTTTCACTCAGTGACTTGACATTCCACACAAGCAAGCGGAGTGAGTGAGCCCTGTTTTGACACGCGTGATAACCCAGGTAATTAAAAAAACAGTGGCTTCAAAGCAAACAATGTGTGATTTCTCCACAAAAATTCCAAAACTTGAATATCCTCCTGATTTAATTATGATTTCACTGTAATTAAACTTCCTTTGATTGCACAGAACTAGAAAAAGGAAAAGGAAACAAAACAAAACAACAACAAAAAGATATCCTAGAATTGGCTACACAAAGAGGAGATTACACGTGTAGAATATAGACAGCCATCATTGTTGAGTTGCCCTTGCCGGGGCGTCCAAGGCGCTTCTGGTCTTACCCCCGGCACCTCCACCCCCATCATTTCCGACTCTTTCTAGAGCTTCACCATCATTTTCTGGACGTTTTGAACCCAACTTGGTCTGTGAGATCTTTACTGCTCCCCAGCTGATGACATCTGATCTGAATGTAACCACACACCTCCGCGCTCAGCAGTATTTGTCACGAACTATTATAAATTATCACGCTGATGCTTTGCACTGCTGGGAAACCGGAAAAGTTCCATAAATTCTAACTACTGCACCAATGACAGTCTTGTTTATTATGCAGATATAAAGTTTTATGAGATTCAAGATGTCTGCCTTGCCTCGGGGAGCCAGAGCTAACTAACAGTTTAAGGGAAATAAACGATCAGGGCTGGGGACCACGGCTTTCTGAGAACTCGGCAGAGAGAAACTGTTCTCTTCCTTTGGGCTGTGTCTTGACACTTCACAAGCTGGAAGATGGGGAAAAAAAAAATCATCCCTTCCATTCCCTCAATGCCTCCTCTTCAGGGGTCAGGCGGTAGCACGGTGGGTTGAGTGCCCTGGCCCAAGGATCTCGGTTCGAGCCCCCGGCTCCCCACTTGCAGAGGGGGTCGCTTCACAGGCAGTGAAGCAAGTCTGCAGGTGTCTGTCTTTCTCTCCCCCCCTGTCTTCCCCTCCTCTCTCCATTTCTCTCTGTCCTAACCAATAAAATGTAAAAAAAGAAAAAAAAATGGCCTTCAGGAGCAGTGGATTCTAAGTGCAGGCACTGAGTCCCAGAGATAACCCTGGAGGCAAAAAAGAAAAAGAAATTCTCCTCCTTCTCCTCCTCCACTTCTCAGAATGTCTAGCTGTTTCTCCTGTCAACGTAACCATGAAATTAGGCCCGAAAGCCAGAAATCCTAACACACTGTCAACCCTACACAACGCCGCCACAAGTGGTCCAAGAAAAGAGCTTAGGGGGATGGTAGGACTTTTTTATTTATCAGTTTAACATTTTTATTTATTTTCTTTTAACTAGAGCACTGCTCAGCTCTGGCTTATGGTGGTGCTGAGAATAGAACCTGGAGTCTCAGAGCCTCAGGCATGAAAGTCTTTTTGCTGAACCCTCCTGCTGCCTCCCCCATCTTTTTGGATGCTTGTGTATAATGAAAAGTGCATGACAGTCGTGTTTTGAAACTCTGACCGAACTGTACGCTTATTTCCCAGAGGAAACAGCCCCACTGGCTCCCCATTATAAAAGTTGGTGGCAGGGCTGGGCTCTTAGTTACTGTACTGCGCCAGCCAGGTTCTGCTTGAAGTTCTGACCTCGTTTCACTACTGATTCAGTTGGGGTGTGCACTAATTCTGAACTCATCAGATTTCAACAAAATGTGTTTTTGACGCCAGAACTGGTCTATTTCACTACTTAGCCATGCCTACACTGTCTCTCTCTCTCTCTCTTTCACCAGAGCACTGTTAGGTTCTGGTTTATGGTGATGTTTATGGATCGAACCTGAGACTTCAGAGCCTCAGGCATGAGAGTCTCTTTGCATAACCATTATGCTATCTACCTCCCCCCCAGGAGCTGATTTCTTTAGTTTCCACACTGGAAGTTCCTTCCTTCCTTTCTTTCTCTCTTTTTCTTTCTTCCTTTCCTTTCATGAAATGTTATTTATTATTATCTTTATTTATTTATTTATTGGATAAAGACAGTCAGAAATCAAGAGGAAAGGGAGGAGAGGCAGAGAAACACCTGCAGCCCTGCTTCATCACCCATGAAGCTTTCTCCCTGTAGGTGGGGACTGGGGGCTTGAACCTGCAACCTTGCACACTGTAACATGTGCACTCAACCAGGTGTGCCACCACCAGGCCCCAGTAGTGGAAGTTTCTATACACCAAACTCTGCCTTTTTCAAACAGCTTCATTCAAGGTCAGCTCCATGGGATGTTGATGAGAAGTAAACAGTGCCCACAAATAAACACAAAGGCTCTATTTCAAGGCCCGGCTTCATCAGCCATTGTGTCACTTAAAGGTACAGCTTCCAAGAACAGACGGGCAGCTGAAAGTCAGTAAAATGCAGACATTTTCTTGAGAATGCAGACTGGACTCTAAGCAAATCATCTCATTACTAGATCAATATATATATATATATATATATATATATATATATATATATAATTTAATTAATTGATTTTTCTAATTTTTTATTATCTTTATGCATTGGACAGAAGCAGCCAGGAACAGAGGGGAGGGGGAGATAGAGAGGGAGAGACAGAAAGACACCTGCAGCCCTGCTTCCTCAGTCCTGAAGCTTCCCCCACTCCCCACTGCAGGTGGGGACCCGGGATTTGAACATGGGTCCATGTGCACCCTTAACGTGCGCTCAACCAGGCGCACCACCACCTGGCCCCTGAATGTGTTCTTTTGCAAGTTTCTGATGCTTCCCATTCTTCCTAGGGAGACCTGGCCTCCTGTGATGTCCTGGAAGCACAAAAAAACTGGAATCTTCTGACAACCTTTACAGAAGGAGGCAGGAGCTACACCACACTTGTAGAACCTTGACTGCAACTTTCAGCCATGGCCAGGAGTCACGTGAACGAGCGCAGAAAGACGGTGGCGGCAGTGCCCTAAGATGGTCTTCTGTCTTCTCCTTCTACCACTGTGGCATTTCTATCCAAAACAAGCAGCCAGGGAGCAACACTTCAAACCAGGGTATACAGATATTTCCCAGGGCCATTGCCCTCATCAAGTAACATATATCAATCTTCGAAGGCTGGCCACAGAAAACACCACAACCAAAGGACCAGCTGACTTTGCAGCATTTTAGAAAAAAAAAAATTAGTAATAATGAATCTCACCATTGCAGTTAGAGAAGCAATCCTTTTGCCCATGTAAACTTCTCGAATACCTTGATGATGTCACTAAAAGAAACCCTCCCTTTCTATCAATTAGAATCACCTACATTCTCACCAACTTTAACACAGGAAAAAAAAAAAGCCAAGTTGGCCAAGTAGACGTTAACTCCCGTGCACACTCCGTCTTGGCGTTTCTGGGTGTGCCAGGCACCGTGTAAGCATTTTCCACCTGCAAAGCTCTTTGAACGGGCTGCCCCTCCTTAAGGCTTCCGCTGCAGGCAAGCAAGGAGGTGGCCCACACTAGCTCACAGGTAACCAATCAAGTCACAATGGCAGCACAGGGATGGTGTAAAGATGGCCAGGGTCTAAGAGGAGAGAGGTGTTCTAACACCTTGCCTGGGGAGATGTGTGACTGTAACCTTGTGACAACCACAGCAATCCTATAAATTAGCATCTGCTCAGAAGAAGCAGTGATTAACAACTGCCTGGGCAGGGAACTACAGAAAGTGGTGAGTGCATACTACAAACCAGGATTCGAACTACCCCTCCCAAGATCCAGCAGCTAACTTAGCACTTCTGACTGTTCTCAATTCTCAGTGCTTTCCAGTCCTGGTGTTAATAAATATTAAGTTTACTCAACTCTAACAGCACCTTGCTTGGGAAATAATATTACTACTTGAATAATTTCATCAGAATTTCTTTAGAAATACCTCTTATAGCAGCTTAAGTAATAGCAAAAAGAAAAAATAAAGAAAATAGAGAACAAGTTTTCAGGTTGGAAAAAAAAAAGTAACAGACGGCGAAATACAATATTTCCCAGCAGTCACTGGAACTCTATTGATGGCAACTTTCAGACAAGATTAAAAAGTCAATATAAGTGCCTGCAGCATTTCTGAATCACAGAACAAAGATTAAGCTGCAATTGGCATAATTGTATTATACTCTAGTTTATACTGATCATTTGGAAACTGATCAGCAGCAATGAGTGTATGCTAATTCTCTGGGTACCAGACAGCCGGCCGAATTAACCAGGTGCCTCACTTCCCTGAAGGACTTACACCACCAAGCCAGCAGATTGTTGAAGGTTTTGTACAGGTAGGAACATCTTCATTCTACAGGTCTCCCCTAAAAGAGCTGTGTGTGGGCAACAGAATGTTTAGAAATAGGGGACCTGTCCACACAACAATGAACAACGCCCGTGGACAAGGAATGGAAGGAAGTAAGAGTCTCCGATGCTGTCTACAGTTCTACCAAATGGACCCACTGCAGGTCACAGGGAAACAGAACAGAATAGAGAGAGGACACTTTAGAATTGAGGTTTTGCTAAAAACAACCCAAAGACCTTAACTTCATTAAGGATGACTATTCAGGTTCAACCCTGAACACCACCACGTGCTGTGCAGCAGAATAGCAGAATGAGCTGCTGAGGGCAACTGGTGGTTGACCAGACGTCCAGGAAGAGTTACCCCCGAGAGCTGGGCGCACTACTGATTACAGTGGCAAAACATTCTTTCCAAACCATGGAATGAAAAAAAAAATCTAGACACTAATTCTTTCACACACAGTGAGGGGTTTGGATTCAGGATGACTCTAGGGTAAGAATGTGTTGTGGTGATGAAGTCTAGCAGACACTCGGACAGTAAGAGGAGGGAGCAAGGTGAAAGCTGGCCAGAGGGACACTGATTCCACTGTAGACCACGGCACTCAGTGAGCCCGAACTGCCCCTGCGGCTACAGACAGACTATGACCCACATAGTCAACGACTGCCACCTCTCCAGATTCAAAGGAGGTCTCGAAACTTTACATCAGGCTCAACCTGATGCTGTTGACTGGCTACGGAAGAAGGGCAAATGCTAGAAGAAGAAGAAGTGAGCCCTCACAGTTATTCCTCAGCATTTGCCACGACTGGGAATTGACTGATAGAATCCTCATACCACTGACCAGAAACGCCTTGTTTTTAACCCACTGACTACTTTCTTTTATCACGCTAAGCTCAGTCAGCTAAGAGCAATTAATTCCTAACCCACAACATAAGCCACAGATCTGCTCAGAAACACTGTCAGTCTGGGGGCGGGGGCTCTTCCTCTTCTGTGCAGGAATAGCGAAAACATAACACAGTCACCACATATCCAGCGGCCCCCAACCGAAAAGGAGTCAACAGGGAGAAGACTCTGAGAGGTTACACACTCACACATCATCTTCCTCCTTTGAAAAAAATTCAGAAACCACTGGACATAATTCCATGGCCAAGCCACGGACACATGCTCTGGCCTCGGCTGGAATCCCTTCCTGTATCCATCCATTTCTGCTCCAAGCCCTTGACACTTTTCCCCCTTTAGACATCGGTGGCCGCTAGATGGTGCTGTCAGGCCCTGTTCTAACAGGTCCGCTCACTTACTTGCAGTCTCGGTCCTCCAAGTCGAAGTGAGGGTTGAAGTTGATCATGATTCGCTGGTAGGGGTCTGGGGCCTGAATCAGCCACTCGCACTTCTCACTTGGGTGGTAGGAATGTGGGTAGCCGGGAGAGGTCAGGTAGCCTGGGTTTTCAATTTTGATAGTGTCACCGCATTTATCTGCAACAACAACAACAAATACGTACTTACATATTGACATTTTAAGATCTTCCGCCAGGATAACTGGTTAGCTGTTCTGATCTTACGAATGAATGAATCAATGAATGGATGGCCCTTAAGCAACCTCTCTCCGTTTTAGCAGATGCTTCAAGTGGCAGTAAGGACAGAAACAGGGGCCTAAAGTCTTAGCTCTTCTGTTGGCAGGGAGTTTGACCGTGGAGGAAAGTGACTCATTGAGTCACCACCCCTACTCCCCAAAAGGAGGTCATCTCATACTTCAAAACACCAGACCCCCTCCAAGGATATCAACAGGGTCCCCAGGGAGCCTCTGCTAGTCTTCATTATCCTCCGGAAAAGCAGGTTCTAAGTGGAAGGTGACTACCAGAGGCTGTTGGCTCTTGTGTGGCTTTTTGATGCTAAGCCTGGTCTTTGTCATGGATCTGGGAGGACTGTCTTCCAAGACTTCCTTTGGCTTCAAGCCAAACCCTTTTTGCTGTTGCTGCTGCTGCTGCTGTTGTTGTTGTTGTTGTTGTTTCCTTATCTGCTCAGAAATCTAAGTGATTCTGAGTTATCTCAGCTCTTGAGGCCCAGATCAACAGAGGACAAAGTCTATGTGGTGAGGCAGAAGTAATCTGCTTCAGAGTAGAGCTGTTCAGGCTCGGAGACCAGATCAAAGCAATGGAGCAGAAAGGAAAATGAGTCTCCACACAACATTAAGTCTAATTACCTACATGTTGAAAAATAAATAAAGAACTGGCCTGCCACAGTGAGGGAGGGCTGAGGACCACATCTGGTTAGCTCCATTCTCTGGTCCTGCCGGAGGTGAACTAGCTAGTCCTCTACCTTGGTCTGAGAAAACTCAACTGCACTAGTGAGTGACTCACCCCAAGCCAAGTCAGCCAGTCTCTGGGCTGCTTTATTGTTCGCTGTGGCTTTTCATGGTCACTTTTTTACGATGTATTTTTGACTGGAGAGCCTAAGTCTGAAACGCTGCTGCATTTATTGATGTTTAATTTTGAGTGATAAAAAATTTGGTGCCTCAACTCCGTACAAGGAACGGGTATGAAAGCAGTGACATACACAAGTGACATACACATCAGTCACAAATTTTCAGCAGTGGTATATACATATATATATATATATATTAACATTACATCTAATAGATTCCCCGTGGAAAGAGAATGGTATTCTTTGCTCTCAGCATGAATTTATAAATCTACGGAATTTTATTACAGGAAAACCAGGTCAAATGGAAATGAAAGATGAAGTGTACATCAAAAATTCATAAAGCTACATGCATTACAGAAATCATTTCCCATAGATTAAAAAGAAGACAGTATAAATTGCATTGTTTTTCTCAATTGTTCGTATGTTTCTGACATGTTGCCAAGACTGGAGGGATCGTCTTGGAGCAGTTTCCTTGGCCTTGGCCTTGGCTTTTAAAAGCTCCCGGCTTGCCAAGAAGAAATGTTGCAACCAGAGTTCAGAATCTCAGCTAAAGATCACACAGGACTCTGTGATTGTCCTGAAAGGGCTGGCGTTATTTTAAATGTGCGGGAAACTTGGAAAGTGAGCACAGCTCAGTCTGTCTCTCCCAGCTCTGGACAAACACATGACAGCGCCTGTATCTGTGAAATAAAGCAGTGCCCTTGCTAGGCACTCACAGCGTCACTCCAGAAGACATTGAGGTGGGCTGGGTACCACACCAGAGCCCTTTAATCTGTGACTTCTGAGAAAGTGACAGTGTAATAAGATAATGCGGGCGGCCAGACTCCCTGGCTCTGCTCAATCTCTCTAACAGTTGATTAAGAAAGAGCAAGTTCTAATGACTCGGGACCATTACTCCTAAATAAGGCTAATGAATTAATTTAGCAGACACCGAGAGGAGGCGGGGAAGGAGAACACGGTTTTCTTTACAAGGTCTGTGGACACTGGAGTTTTTTTGCTGGAGCTGGACCCTGCCAGCACACCAGCTCGGAGCAGCTAGCCAGTCACCGGCAGGCCAACCAAGACTTAGATTCTTCTCAGCACTGGCCAGCTTCCTACCAAACACACAGGCCGGCAGAGTTCACAACCTGGTCTTTTACACCAGCTTCCCCAAGGCCTTGAACATCATCGAGGGCCAGCCACAGGCTGAACCAGGCCTTGAGGAGATCAGAGGCTGAGCTGACTGAGGTTCCAAACTCTCACACTACCTGAGCTCTGTCAGAAAGATGCCAGCAACTCCGGGTCATTAGCAAACTGAGCAGTAAGCTCACAATTCCAGGAATACCTTCCCAGGGCACCACCTGGTAGCTGTTGGGGATGGAGTGGGGGGTGGCAAGAGGTGGAGAGGTGGGGGAGAATCTATTGCTTCAATCACAAAACCTCAAAAATAAATAAAATAAAATAAAGCCCATTAGGGAGATGAATGTCCATCCATCAATCATAAAGGCGAGATCTGAATTTCTCTTGGTAGGGTCCCTCCAGTGGGGGGGTCTCTTATTAAAACAATATACCACAGTCAGCAGTGCCAGCCAGAAAGTAAGTGTTTGATAACCGGCTAATAAGGGCCGCTGAGATTCTCGGCTCAACATCACCCCACAAGCGCCTGCCGGCACCGGCTTCCTCTGCCTGCACCCGGGTGGCGGCCAAGGCGGTGGCCAGGTGGGGGCTCGGGGACCCCGGGATGCCCCCCCTGCCAAGATCAGACCCCCCACCCAGGGACACAGCACAACTACCACTCATTCTCGTGCCGGACCGGGCCGGGTGGAGCAGCTGTCACAGGCGGAGGGGGCGTCCCGGGGACCCCAGCCCGCGCGCTCGGTCGCCCGCGGCCGCCTGCACAGGGGCGGGTTTGGGGGCGCCCAGGGGAGCTCCAGCCCGGGCCCCCCAGCTTCCGCCTTCGTTAACTTCCAGCAGCCGCCAGGCGCGGGGAACACTCGCTATGGGTTCGCGGCGTAGAGAGGTCACGGGGGCCGCTGCACGGCCGGCTTACAAGACCCCCCCCCCGGGTGAAAGTTTCCCGGGCCGGGCGGGTCCCCTCGACCGTCCTGGCCCCGCGTCCCCTCGCGGTCACTCACCGTTGCGGAAGGCAGCGGCCAGGCCGAGGCCGAGGGCGAGGACGAGGGCGAGCGCGGCGCGGGGCAGCGGCCGCCTGTTCTCCATCCTCCGGGCGCGGGGACCGGGGCGCGGGGACCGGGGCGCGGGGACCGGGGCGCAGCCGGTGCTCTGGAGCGCAGCCTGGGGATCCGGGACGCAGCCTGGGGATCCGGAGCGCAGCTTGGGGATCCCGGGGCTTAGGGATCCGAGGCGCAGGGATCCGGGGCGCAGCCTGGGGATCCGGGAGCAGGGGTCCGGGGCGCAGTCCGGAAACCGGGGACCCGGCGCGGGGACCCGAGGCGTAGTCCGGGGAGCCGGGCGCGAATATCCGAGGCGCAGTCCGGGGAGCCGGGGCGCAGTCCGGGGACGGGCGCGGAGATCCGGGGCGCGGTGCGGGCGCCGTGCGGGCTGGGGGCCGCGGCGTCGGGGCTCAGGGGGCCGGCATCCTGTCACTCGCGGCACCGCTCGTCCCCACACTTGTTCCTCCTCCCGGAGACGCTGCCCGGGCCATGGCTCCGGGGGCGGGGGCGAGGCGGGGCCGGGGGAGGCGCCTGGGGAGGGGCCCGGGGAGGCGGGGCCGGGGGAGGCGCCCGACTGGGTTCCGGGGTGGGGGCGCGGGGCCTGGGCGGGAGCACGGAGCCTAGGCGGCGGAGACGGAGTGTCTCCAATGGCACCTTCGCCTCCCTCCGCCCTCCTCCCTCGCCCCTCCTCTCCCTCCCTCCCTTCTCTCTCTCCTCTCCCTCCCTTCCTCCCTTCCTCCTCTCCCTCCCTTCTCTCCCTCCTCTCCCTCCCTTCCTCCTCTCCCTCCCTTCCTCCTCTCCCTCCCTTCTCTCTCTCCTCTCCCTCCCTTCTTCCCTTCCTCCTCTCCCTCCCTTCTCTCCCTCCCCTCCCTCCTCTCCCTCCCTTCCTCCTCTCCCTCCTCTCCCTCCTCTCCCTCCCCTCCCTCCTCTCCCTCCCTTCCTCCTCTCCCTCCTCTTCCTTCCTTCACCCTCTCCCTCCCCTCCCTCCTCTCCCTCCCTTCCTCCTCTCCCTCCTCTCCCTCCCTTCCTCCTCTCCCTCCTCTCCCTCCCCTCCCTCCCTTCCTCCTCTCCCTCCTCTCTCTCCCCTCCCTCCCCTCCCTCCCTTCCTCCTCTCCCTCCTCTCCCTCCCTTCCTCCTCTCCCTCCCTTCCTCCTCTCCCTCCTCTCCCTCCTCTCCCTCCCTTCCTCCTCTCCCTCCCTTCCTCCTCTCCCTCCCTTCTCTCTCTCCTCTCCCTCCCTTCCTCCCTTCCTCCTCTCCCTCCCTTCTCTCCCTCCCCTCCCTCCTCTCCCTCCCTTCCTCCTCTCCCTCCTCTCCCTCCCTTCCTCCCCCCCCCTGTCCAGACCCCGGGTGCCCCTCGCTCCCCGGCGCGCCCCAGTCGGTGTGTCCGGCCCCGCAACCCGGGAAGGCGGCGCGGCGGGCGGAGGGCGACCGGAGAGCTCCCGCCTGGCCCGGGGGCGCGGAGGAAGGGTCACCCCGGCCAGACTCGCCCCCCCCCAACGGCAGTCTTCAGGACCCCCGGCGCCCACCCGGGTCCGCCCAGCCAGACCCCCGACCCCGAGGTCCCCCGGCCCTCACATCCCACGCGCTCAGGGGCGGGCGGGCGACCCTGGGCCCGGAGGGTCTCCGGCGTGGGGTGGGGGCGGCAGGGCTGGAGGTCTGGGTCCCCGGTTGCTGACAGCCTGCGCCTGGGCCGAGCCGCTCTCTGCGGGGCCTGCGGCTGCCCCTCCCAGCTGCAACCCCGGGAATCCGGGAGGCGCCCCCTCCGCAGCCCCCGCACGCGCCCGGGCCGCCTCCCCCCGGGGTTCGCGCCCCCAGACCCCGGCGCGGGCCGAGCACCCGGAGGAGATGCGGGATGCAGGGGGGTTCCAGGTCTGCGGGGACGCGCACCCTCGTGTGGCGGCTCCTGCCCGCGCGGAGGCGCCGTCTGCGGGCGGCCGGCTGCAGGGTGCGCAGCGCCGGGACCCCCACCCTCCGGGACCCACAGCCTCCGGGACCCCCACCCTCCGGGACCCACAGCCTCCGGGACCCCCACCCACCGGGACCCCCCACCCTCCGGGACCCCCAGCCTCCGGGACCCCCCACCCTCCGGGACCCCCCACCCTCCGGGACCCCCACCCTCCCCGCCCCCAGCCGCAGCGGCCGCCGGGCTCTGAGCCTCGAGGATGGAGCCTGGGGCGGGTGTGGGTCTGGGTCTCCGGGAGCCCTGCCAAAGGAGCTGCAGGGAGGCGG
This sequence comes from Erinaceus europaeus, assembly GCF_950295315.1. Classification (NCBI taxonomy): domain Eukaryota; kingdom Metazoa; phylum Chordata; class Mammalia; order Eulipotyphla; family Erinaceidae; genus Erinaceus; species Erinaceus europaeus. The sequence goes on along the minus strand of NC_080167.1, from coordinate 71,507,609 downwards.
GGGGGGGGGGGGCTGGGGGGCGGAGGGCAGTGCTGGAGGGAAGCCTCTCAACCCCACTACTGGCAATCCCACTACTGGCCGAGCCGTCCTGTCCCCTCCAGCGCTCGCAGGTTCTGGGCCCCTGCGAGCCAGGCCCCTATGGGTCCCTCTAGAGCAAGGGTCAGTGGGGGAACCGAACCTGCACCCAGGACACAAGCATCAGACTTCCTCCTGGGCCCCGTGGGTGTGTGTGTGTGTGTGTGTGTGTGTGTGTGTGTGTGTGTGTGTGTGTGTGTGGTGGGTGGGTGGGTGTGAGTGTGGTGGGGGTGTGTGGTGTGGGGGTGTGTGTGAGTGTGTCTATGTGAGTGTGTGGGGGTGTGTGTGTATGTGTGTGCGTGTATATGTGTGGTGGGTGTGTGTGTGTGTGGTGTGTGTATGTGTGTGTGTGTGTAGTGTGTGTGGGTGGGTGTGTGTGTGGTGTGTGTATGTGTGTGAGTGTGGGGGAGTGTGTGTGGTGTGTGTGTATGTGTGTGTGTGTATGTGTGGTGGGTGTGTGTGTGGGTATGTGTGTGTGTGGTGTGTGTGAGTGTGTGTGTGTGTGTATATGTGTGGTGGGTGGGTGTGTGTGTGGCATGTGTGTGTATGTGTGTGGTGGGTGTGGGTGTGTGTGGTGTGTGTGTGTGGTGTGTGTATGTGTATGGTGTGTATGTGTGTGGTGTGTGTATGTGTGGTGTGTGAGTGAGAGTGTGTGGGTGTGTGTGGTGTAGACACATGAGCCCTACTGGGGTCCCCTCTCCACACAGGGACAGGATGAGTACCAGTATCGGGGGGACACACACACTCACATTCACTTCACAAACACACATTCACGCAGACTCACTGACCACATGCACACTCAGAAGCACACACACAAACACACTCACACTGACACACACAAACACACACACATTGACACACACACTCACAAACACATTCACACACACAGACTCACAAACACATTCACACACACACTGACACACACAAACACACACACACTGACTCACAAACACGTTCACACACACACACATTCGCTCTCTCACACACACACTCCTGAGGTAGTGGATTCCTGCTGCAGTGATTTCTCATGGCCAGCTAGCTGGTCAGCAGACAGCAAATTGCCCTTGCTCAGAACCCCTCCATGCAGGCCTGGAGAGTGGGCCACTCTCCAGGCCTGCATGGCCTGAAGGCCTGAGCCTCTGGACCTGGGGCTCCCAGCTGGGCTGGAACCCACCCTTCCTGCTGGCCTGGGTGGGAGGCCTCCTTGCTTTCATCAGCTCTTTCCAATCTGCCAGAAACCGGCTGAGATGCACAGCTCCCACAAGACTCTTTGAGCTAAGTTCCACCCTCAGAGTCTTTCAGGTTGGTGCAAGATGGAGTGATGTCAGAGCAAGTCTCCTTAGCGCTTTTTTTTTTTTTAATATTTACTTATTCTCTTTTATTGCCCTTGTTGTTTTTATTGTTGTCGTTGTCATTGTTGGATAGGACAGAGAGAAATGGAAAGAGCAGGGGGAGAGAAAGACAGACACCTGCAGACGTGCTTCACCGCCTGTGAAGCGACTCCCCTGCAGGTGGGGAGCCGGGGGCTCGAACCGGGATCCTTACTCCATTCCTTGCGCTTGGCACCACCTGTGCTTAACCAGCTGCGCCACCGCCTGACTCCCCAACTTTTTTTTTTTAAACATTAAACCCAGGTATTTTAGAAAAGCAATAAAAGTGTATTTTTAGTAAAAAGTAGCCTACATTTTGAAATATAAAATTGAAAAGAAAAAGGGAGACACCAGAAAAACATTTGGAGTTGGCATCTAAGTTATTCTGTTGTTCACAGTGACTGTGAAAAGTGATGGAAGGTTTTTTTTTAAGTATACAAGCCTGCTGTGAGGACTGAGTGAGTCCTGCAGAACTGCTAGACGGGCCTAGAGTGATCTAGACTGTCAGGTTGTGATCACCAAACCTGCTAAGAGACTAGATCTTAATTATTCCAGCCACCAACAAGAAATGCTAATTATATGACATGTTAGAGGTGCTAATTATCACTACAATGGTAGTTACATTGTAATATATAGATCTATCAAATCAACATTTCATGCCTTAAATGGCACAGTGATGAGTGACAAGTGTATTTCAATTAAGTCTTTAAGTGACATTTCTGCTAAATGACTTTCATTCAAGAGATGTCTTTGGTCCCCTTAACTTGGGTTGGTGGCGAAAAGAAGAAAACAAACAGACTTTCTGACTCCGCATTTTTCACCCTTAAAGAGTCACCTTAGGGAGTCCAGGCAGTAGCAAAGTGGGTTAAGCCCATATGGCGCAAAGCACAAGGACCAACATAAGGATCCCGGTTTGAGCCCCCGGCTCCCCATCTGCAGGGGAGTCGCTTCACAGGCAGTGAAGCAGGTCTGCAGGTGTCTGACTTTCTCTCCCCCTCTCTGTCTTCCCCTCCTTTCTCCATTCCTCTCTGTCCTATCTAACAATGACATCAATAACAACAATAATAACTACAACAACAATAACAAAAAAACAAGGGCAACAAAAGGGAAAATAAGTTAATTTTTAAAAAAAAGAGTCACCGTATTTTTTTTTTCATAGATTGGTGAAAGAACTACCTTCTGGAGTTTTAAAGCATGTTTGCATAATTATTACAACTTTTTTTTACAAAATAATTACAAATAAAAAAATTACAAAACTATTACATTGCAATATGCACAATCAGACCCAGGAAGACAGTGCTAAATGGTGAATCATTCTAGTGGATTCAAGACACTTTTTGATATTAGAAGTTAGGGCTGGAATTTTTAAAAAACCTGCTTATTATTTGTCTGAAAGAATAATCTTAGATTACTCTCCCTTCATTGAATTACATTTTAATTAGGAAATTAAGTTATTAGTAGCCAACAGAAATACTCATCAGGTCAATCAGAAATCATGAGAGCATATTCAAAATTTTTAAAAAGACTACTTTTCAGAAATATGTTTTAAAAAACATAATTTGAGCAACTAAACAGGAAGGCTGCCTTAAATTAAGCATAGTTTTATGTAACTAGAACACCAGAATATGGAGAGAGTAAAAGTTGAGGAAAATCTTTTTTTTTAAGTTTGCAAAGGAAGTAACAACTAAGAATTGCTATCAACTAGCAGACACTAATTTTGCTTTGTGAGGTGATACAAAGTGAACGTGAAGACACGGTTGAGTAGAGCAAGGGCAGAGGAGGCCAGTTGGATGGTCACCATGGTGCAGTCTGGGTAGGAAGTGTGAAAACATGTCCGTAGTGGAGGCTGGAAGCAGGTGCACCCCTGTAGTATTTAGAAGGCGACCTCAATAGGACAGAGAATGAGGTGGAAATGACAATGAAGGAGAGAGAGAGACTGTAACAAGAGGAGACCTTAAGACAGCATCTCCCAGGACCAGGCGGTGGTGCACCTGGTTAAGTGCACACATTACAGGGCACAAGTTCCCGGGTTCAAGCTCCTGGTCCCCACCTGCATTCTGGAAGCTTCAGAAGTGGTGAAGCAGGGCTACAGGTATCTCTCTGTCTCTCTTGCTCTCTATCTCCCCCTTCCCTCTCAGTTTCTGGGTGTCTCTACTCAATAAATATAATTTTTTATTTTATTTATTTATTCCCTTTTGTTGCCCTTGTTGTTTTCTTGTTGTAGTTATTGTTGTTGTTATTGATGCCGTCCTTCTTGGATAGGACAGAGAGAAATGGAGAGGAGGGGAAGACAGAGAGGGGGAGAGAAAGACAGACACCTGCAGACCTGCTTCACCACCTGTGAAGCGACTCCCCTGCAGGTGGGGAGCCGGGGGCTGGAACCCAGATCCTTACGCCCGTCCTTCGCTTTGCGCTTAACCCGTTGTGCTACTGCCCGACTCCCTCAATAAATATAATTTAAAAGAGAGAGAGAGACTGCATATCCTGCGACAGGCTGGTTTTGATGGCCTTTGCCTAGGCAAGGGATGGTAGACTCCTAATATGCAAAGAAGTTCCTGAGTTTTATTGGGTTCAGTTTCCAGCGTCTTTGAGACAATCGAGTGTGTCAGTGACACATCTGTGGGTTGCTGATATATACTGATACGTTCTATACAAGGGATCACTATAGTAATCATAGTAATTATGGTAAATGATAATGGAATACAGGCAGCATAGAGTGACCAGAAGAATCAATGAATCCATAGCTGGGGGGATTGAAAAGGACACGTCTGACCATTGACAATTACTGTGCAGGTGAGCCAGCAAAAACCTTGCCTCTGAGCAAGTGGAGGAGGAGGAAGAAGAAAACCAGGAGTCATTTCTCAAATAAAAAGGGAGATTTTTATTATTATAATCTCACTTATTGATTTTATTGTTTATTTTTTCATCCTTAGGACTTCACCATTCTGGGCAGAGCCTTTTTAGATAGAAGGGGTGAGCCGGAAATAATGACACCTTGGCTCAGAAGCCATCTCCCCTGCAGTGGGGGAGCCCTCTAAATAATGATCGCATCCCCCCCACCCATCATTTCTCTCTTAAGGGAATGTTCATAAAAGATCTTGATAGTTCCCCCCTTATCTTTTTACCAGATTTCCACAGACAGGCTTGCTTCTCTGATTCATACAAAATGCGAGCAAAATGTTTTTTCAGTTTCATAAAGTCAAGAAACGACAATATGATACATATTTCCACAGATATGTGTGTGTATTTATATTTATTTGTTTTATTTGTTTATTTTAAGTTGATACACAGTGTCTTGACTTAATGATACTGGGCAGATGTGTCAGGTCGACTGTCTAGTAGGTACTCCTACCAACAAAGCCTTCCTTCTTTAATGTGTTCCTTTAAACACTCCCAAGTACCTTGCTTCCTGTCGGCAAGGAAGTGACAAATGGATGCCCATCTGTTGCCTTTTCAACTACAAAATCCCCGGCCTCCATGGACTTGCCCCAATGCCACTCAAAAGCTTCTGTGACAAGAGGAAATCATTCAGAACAGGTCAAGTCTTGGCATTTTCAAAAGTCTCTAACCCATTAGTGGGAAAGATTGGTCACTTTTTATTCAAGTGTGGGCGCAAGAAATGGCTATGGAGACCCAGAGGGGAAATACCAGCACTTCCTTGTCTTGTTTTTTCCAATATAAACTTCAGTTGCAGAAATGGGAAAGAAACTTTCCAAAAGTTGAACCAAAGAAACTGCACAAGGACAGATGACGGAAACAAAGTATCCAAGTTTGCATGTTGAAATGGAAGGGAAACAAGCAGTCACATCTGCAAACTTGCTGGTGAGAATTTGCATTCAGAGAGTTCGAAGTTCACCTTCTGCCTCCATGGGCGTCATTGTGCCTGATGCTGGCCCAGAAACACTGTTCAGATCTGCCAGGGAGATGGAGCAGTTCTGCCATGAAGCAAAGTGTGTGGAAGTGGATGTTTGAAATGTAGGTTTGGATCTTTAGAAAGATGGAAGTCCCGGTAGTGACGCGCCTGGTTGAGCGCACATGTTACAGTGCACAAGGACCCGGGGTTCAAGCACTGCAAGGGGGAAAACCTTTGTGAGTGAGGAAGCAGGGCTGCACATGTCTTTCTGTCTCTCCTTCTCTATCACTCTGACCCTCTCAATTTCTGGCTGTCTCTATCCAATAATGGTAATAAAAAAAATTTAAAAAAAAAGGAAGCTGCAAGTAGCGTAGAGGGTAGATAGCATCATGGTTATGCAAAGAGACTCTCATGCCTGGGGCTCCAAAGTCCCAGGTTCAATCCCCTGCACCACCATCATTAGCCAAAGTTGAGCCGTGCTCTGGTAAAATAATAATAATAATAATAATAATAATAATAATAATAAAGAGAGATGGAAGTAAAGCAGAGAATTTTTTGAAATCTTGAGAAACGGTTTGATTGCCATCTTGTATTTACCACAATTGCTCTATTCCTTTGAAACTTCACAGAGATGCATACCAGTCTGCCTTGTCTTTTGTTTTATATTTTACTTATTTATTTTCCCTTTTGTTGCCCTTGTTTTTTTTTAATTGTTGTAGTTATTATTATTGTTGTTATTGATGTCATCATTGTCAGGACAGAGAGAAATGGAGAGAGGAGGGGAAGACAGAGAGGGGGAGAGAAAGACAGACACCTGCAGACCTGCTTCACCGCCTGGGAAGCGACTCCCCTGCAGGTGGGGAGCTGGGGGCTCGAACTGGAATCCTTACATAGGTCCTTGCCCAGTTCGAGATTTTTATTTTATTTATGAGAAAGATAGGAGGAGAGAGAGAGAACCAGACATCACCCTGGCACATGCCTCCGGGAATCAAACTCGGGACCTCATGCTAGAGAGTCCAAAGCTTTATCACTGTGCCACCTCCCACCACCCGGACAACAGAATCTTTGAATCTTGGCTTTAAAAAAAAAAGTCTGCTTTGAGTTTTAAACTAGTTAGTCATCCATCTATTTTCAATCCACTCCGTGGCCGTGTCGAGTACTATGCATATACACCTAAGACAGAAAACTTCTTGGTCACGTATATGAGAAGCATCCCATCAACTCTAGCGAGTGGTAATCAGGACTTCCAACTTCATCTTGAAAAAAAAATGCAATCTGAATTAACTTCCCCGGGAACAAGAAATCAGAGTGGCCCTGTTTCCTGCAGAGTTCACACACAAAGGCTCGGCTGGTGCCTGTTGGCAGACAGACAGACAGACAGTCTCCTGTGTTGTCACCTGAGTGAGCTTCATTCTTGACATTCACTCCCAGCTACGCATTTTGGATCGAGACAGAGAGAAAACGCAAGGTGAGGGAGGGAGGTAGAGAGAGAGAGAGACACCTGCTGCCCTGCTTCACCATTCACGAAGCTTCCCCCCTGCAAGTGGGCGCCAGGGGCTTGAACTCAGGTCTTTGGACATTGCACACATGTACACATTTTTTTAGTACTTTTAATTTTTATTATGATTAAGTTTTTGATGCTTATTTATTTGTTTATTGGATAGAGACAGGGAGAAATTGGTATGGGAGGGGGAGTTAGAGAGGGACAGAGACAGAGAGAGACCTGCAGGCCTGCTTCACTCTGCGGGTGAGGGCCAGGGGTTTGAATCTGGGTCCTTGCTCACTGGGACGTAACTGCTTAACCAGATGTGCCACCGCCTGGCCCCCAGCCCACTTTTAATCTTGGTTTAAGATTTCCTCTTGAGGTTGGTAGTTTTCTGTACCAAATAACAGCTTTCAACAAGGGCTTGTGGTTGGGGGGGGGTTGGTTCTTCGAGGAGATGCTGTCTGGGTGGTCTCATGCTGATGAAACTGAGTGGCTGCAGCAAACCCTCAGTATCATGAAGCCCAGAGCATACTTGTTGCCCACATAGTAATATTCCTCCGTGGTGTCTGGCCCCAAAGCCCTGGGCATGGTGGCTGGACCCAGATGAAGCCGCATCCACCCCCACCCCCCCAATCAAGGATACACCTGTCCTGTTCCTGCAACCACACCCCTTATTGTTAAGAGCTGCCCTTGGCAAGAAACAGAAGTCAAATAAAGTTTATTTATAAAGACTCTGCCCGTGTGTGTCCTCCCTCTACCTTCCCCCCAGGCTATAATGACTCCCCTGGTTTAAAAGCCCCCCCCCTTCCTGGGTGTTTTCCCATTTCGTGCTCCCTGGGAACCTCTCTGTAAAATAAGCCTGTGGGAAACCAGTAATGAGGAAATCATCGCCTTAACTGAATGACACACCCACAGAGATCCAGGTAGGAGCACTCTGGCTGACGGAAAAGATGTCACCCAGGGGTGGGGGTGACATCTGCTGCCTGGAGAAGGGGAGGCCTGTGATTTGTCAGAACCTGGGAGCCCACCCCCAGGTGTTCAGCCTCTTGTCCTTCCTTCTGTCCACACCAGGTAATAATCTTCACTTTGCTCACGCTCCACCTTGCAGGTGTGGTGGGGGGTAAGAAGCACCCCCAGACCCTAGATCGCCTGATCATTGTTACTGTGTTAGGTAAGAGTTGTGGTCTGGGAGGTGGCGCAGTGAGAAACTTTGGACTTTCAAGCATGAGGTCCTGAGTTTGATCCCAGGCAGCACACGTGCCAGAGTGATGTCTAGTTCTTTTTCTCTCCTCCTGTCTTTCTCATAAATAAACTCTTTGGAAAAAAAAAAAAAAGAGTAGAGAGACACTCCCTGCCATCTAGAGTTTCAGTTCTGGCTAGACTAATGGCTCCACCTTTCTCGCCTTTTACTTCTAGTGATTTCTGTTTGAGAGAAGAATGGAAGGGTGTTTGTAGGGCCTGGGTGCTGGCACATCTGGATGAGAGCTCACATGACAGGGCACAAGGACCCAGGTTCAAGCCCTGGTCCCCACCTGCAGGGGAAAATCTTTGTGAGTGGTGAAGCAGGGCTGCAGGTGTCTCTCTATCTCTCTCCCTCTCTCTCTCTCTCTCCCCCTCCCCTCTTGATTTCTGACTGTCTCTATCCAACAAATATATAAAGAAAAAAATTTAAAAATGTTAAAATATGGGTGTTTGCTTGCTGGCTTGTTGGATATTGTTAACATTGAGTGTCAAAGCGTTTTTTTTTTTTCACCTTCAAACATACAGAAACAATAGCGCTGAACTGGCAATACCTTAATGTTCTGTATTTACTCATTTTCCCTTTTGTTGCCCTAATACCTTGATTTCCTAAACCACTAGAGGATCCTGGGATTCAGTAGTCTGCAATGTAAACACTCCAGCAGGGTCCCTACGATGGCATTACTACCCAGTAGTTTGACCTAAAAAGCCTTCACTTACCTTTTGGTGATTTTTCCCCCCAGTTTCTCTCCAAAGTTGCAACTCTTAAGTGGACTTTTCCCACATCCTAGCCCCTCCTCTCCTCCTGCCCCCACCCCGTGAAATGTTTTCAAGTCTGTAATCTCAGCTCCTGCTTTAGCTTTCTTTCCTTTCCGTGGAGGGTGATGCTTATTACCTGTGATTCGTGGTGGCCTCACAAAGGGTGATGGCTCAAGGTATCCGCTTCCACACAACTTGTTTCAAATCCCAAATGCTCCCCCAAAAAACACCATCAGAAAAGATAGGCCACTGGCCCGGCCACTGCGATACTTTAAATTCACGAATGGTTGTGTCTTTAGCACCGGCAGCTGTACCACGGGGAGTCTTCAGCCTGGGTGTTTCTCAGAAGAGCGAGAATATGAAGTCACTAGGCTCTGATCAGGTCAGGCTCAGCTGCTGGGCTCCCTGCTTAGGACTGCAAGGGGCTCTCACGTGGTGGGCCGGGCGGTGTCCGTACAGTACCCTTAGCCCCTAAGGACGACCTGTCATCTGAGAGCACCGACTGAGGAGAGGCCCATAAGTGCCAGTTGTCACCCATGGGCCCAGTGGAGGCTGGGGCTGTAGAGCAGGTCAGCAGGTCAGCACAGGCGGCTTCTTTATAAATATCTTCTTTGGGAGTGGTTGTAATCAAAGTGGATCCAAGCAGGACTTTAAAGCCAACCATATCTCACTATTAACAGGTTGTTTGGTGCCTATAAAGACTTACAGCACTCTCGTCATTTGGAAAGCGAAGGACACCTATTTCTCCTTCATTCAGTCGTGTCTTTATGTGTCTGCTGTCGTATGAAATAGCTATGTCCGATATACTTTGTTTTTAATTTCAGGGGTGTATTTGGAGGGCTGTTGTTACGATCCTATTCTCTCTTTTTTATGGCTCGATGGTGTGCTTTCTTCCACTGTCTCTTAGCTTTAAGAATTAGAATAATGTAGTCAAGTGTAAAGTCAATTGCAAAGTGACCTCAACTACTCTTGCTTTAAGATTACTGTATCTTGGGAGAAGGGTGGTAGCACAGCGGGTTAAGCGCATGTGGTGCAAAGCGCAAGGACCAGCATAAGGATCCCGGTTCAAGCCCCCGGCTCCCCACCTGCAGGGGAGTCACTTCACAGGGGGTGAAGCAGGTCTGCAGGTGTCTGTCTTTCTCTTCCCCATCTCTCTCCATTTGTCTTCCCCTCCTCTCTCCATTTCTCTCTGTCCTATCCAACAACGACAACATCAATAACAATAATAACTGCAACAATAAAAAAAACAAGGGCAACAAAAGGGAATAAATAAATATGTTCTAAAAGATTACTCTGTCTTGTTATTTACCATATCAGAACTGCCATTCTTTGGAGGCAAACATGATCATTTAAAAAAAGAATTTCTGAAATCTAGGGCTGCGTTTCAGAAGCATTTCCCCCCCAACCTGGACAGAATGCTTCACATGTGTGCTTACTGCTGTTGATTGCTTTGTAAAATCTACAATTGCTCCTCTTGTCTTTAAATGTTTTATTCTAGAAATATTTAGACAGCTTGCTATGCTAGCTGGCATCTTCTTGAGACCATCAGAAAGGCTAGCTCTTTTTCCCCACACCAATTTGATCCTTCTCATCTAGCTGAGGTGGAGTTTAGGAGACCTGAATGAAATGATCAATAAGCCATTTTTTGAGAATTGCTCAGAACTCTATTTTATCCTTTTTGAAAAAAAAAAAAAAAAAAAAAAAAACCTTAAACAAAATCAGAAACCCTGGCATAGTTCTCTCCCACTGGGCCCCAGAGGACGCAAGGATGCTGGTGCCTTTTCCCATCTATTTTTGTCCCTTGCCAAAACCACCACCCGGGAAGGAGGCTTTAGAAGTCACACAAAGCTTTGCCTCCATGCTAAACATCACAGAGCAGAGATAATCGACCCTGTTCTCAAAGTGTGGTCAGTGGAAAGTCTTTCAAAATGAAGCAACACGTATTTGTGCTTATTTCGTCTAGACAAGAATATGGAGAGAGTATACAAAAGTCTCAGACCTTCACCATACCGGAAAGGAATCCTACACTGTGCTGGGAAGAAGCAGGTGTGTTTCTGTGCAGAAAACCGTCACCAGCGACTCCTGACTCTGAAGCAGACCGTGAACGACCGGCCCTTTGACCGTGACCAGTATATCTTGTTGCTATCGGGTCCTGTAAGTTCATCATGGCCAATTTCTCATTGCTAATACATTTTACCCGCTCCTAAATTCTGTAGCTTTTAATGTGTGATAATTAGGTCGTCCTGAGGTTAAATGACTATTCTAGAAATAGCCTGGATAATAACCCTGACCTCAGCAATGACTTTGTGGCCCGGGGAGAAAAGAAATCAATGTTTTAGCTTTGGGATTTTTGTAGCTATAAATTTGTAAAAAAATTAATAATAATGGTAGCTATGTCAACAGACTAGGAGGATGACGTGTTTAAGGTTCAGGACTGTTAGCGCCCATCACAGTGAAGGTATTTGTACGACAGTCATTGAATTCTGCTTTTAATGACCTATTTTCTTTATTTCCCTCTGCTTTTTCTTTTCTGGGAAAAAATGTGTCTCTGGGTATGACTAATAATATAACTATCCAACTATTACTCAAAAAATATGACTACATACTTGACTCAGCCCTCTTTGGTGGTCATTAATTTCACCAGACTCCAAATATGGTATAAATAGAAAAATAGTGGCCAAATTGCTGTGTTTGAAATACTACACTTCCAGTATTGCATTCCATGTTTGCAAAAGTTCTCTAGGGAAAAAGAAGTGAATGAAGCACTGGAGGCGAGGGAGATAGCTCACCGGGTAGGGCACCTGCTTTGTCATGAGTGTAGCGTGTAGCCTACATACGAGCCCCACTATCAAGGGACAGTCTCTCCCTCTCTCCCTCTCCCTCTTTCCCTCTCCATCTTCCCCTCTCCCTCTTTCCCTCTCCTCTTTCCCTCTCCCTCTCCTCTCTCTCTCTCTCTCTTCCTACTATCATGGCTTTGTTAGTACTATTTTAGAGACCCCTAGTCTGTAGCTACGTACATGTTACACATGATTTCGAAGCTTAAGAACCTTTTACATTATATCCTTTTATGGATTAAAAGCAAACTTAGACCCAGAGAGGTTCCCGAGGTCAGATAGCTCAGGCATGCTGTGGCTGGCCAAAGAGGAACTACAGAAGGTTAAGAAAGGTAACGCAAACATGCACAGTCAAGGGGCTTGAGATGACCTTCAGAGAGGTTTAGGAGTGAAATAACAGACATTTTGCTCATCTCTAAGGGTAGGGTAGAAGAAACTGTGTCAGTTGTTACAAAACCGCTCCAGGTATGAAGTGTGCAGGCTTGGAGGACACTCATGGAGCAGAGCAACACAGTGTGAAGACGTAGCTCATATAGGAACGGTTGTTATTGCCAAAGGAAAGGTTTGTTTGTTTGTTTGTTTATTTTTCACCTCCAGGGTTATTGCTGGGGCTCAGTGACTGCACCATGAATCCGCTGCTCCTGGAGAAGCAGATCTGCTTCACCGTCTGTGAAGCGACACCCCAGCAGGTGGGGAGCAGGGGGCTCGAACTGGGATCCTTATGCCGGTCCTTGCGCTTTGCGCCACGTGCGCTTAACCCGTTGCGCTATCACTCGACCCCCCCAAGTAAAGGATTTCACACTTTATCTCTTGGGCAATGAAGAAAACTCAAGATTCACTAAGAGGTTTGGAGTATGTTGGCTTGTGCCTCATGAAAATGTGCCTTTGTCATTAAATGAGATTGATTGTGTCACAAACAGTGGGCACAACAAATTTAATGGTATCATCAAAATTATCTAAGAAATAAGAAAACTGATAGTCACTCCAGGAAAATTTTCCATTTGTAGGCACAGCATAAGACATGGCTGGGGGCTGGGCGGTAGCACAGCGGGTTAAGCGCAGGTGGCACAAAGCACAAGGAAGGATCCTGGTTTGAGCTCCCGGCTCCCCACCTGCAGGGGAGCCGCTTCACAGGTGGTGAAGCAGGTCTGCAGGTGTCTGTCTTTCTCTCCCTCTCTCTGTCTTCCCCTCCTCTCTCCATTTCTCAATGAATGACATCAACAACAACAACAATAACCATAACAAGGCTACAACAACAAGGGCAACAAAAGGGGGGAAAATGGCCTCCAGGAGCAGTGGATTCATGGTGCAGGCACTGAGCCCCAGCAATAACCCTATGTGCTGAACCCAGTGCACTGCCACCCTCCTCTCCCAGCCTCCTCTCTTTTATTCATGATTTCTCAAATCCACTGAGATCTCCCTACAGAATTTCAAATCTACTTTTCATCTGGGTAGACCACAGTCCGTTCAAATCCGGGGGAACTCAAGCAACCTTGTACTGCGTCTCTTGGTGTACTTCTCTCCTCTCCTCTCAGTCTCCAAGTGGGCTTTGCCTTTCACAGAGATCCCACTCTGGGCTCTTGGAAGTCCATTGGCACTGGGGTATCCTAACTCCTATTCCATCTACCCTGTCACGCTAGTGTCTAAAAATCCAGTCTGTTTGAACACCTTTCTCAGTTTCTCCTTGTAGATGAGACCTAATTAGTTAGCACTGACAGATCCTGAAACAAGTAGATGTCAGTCAGGTTCCTTCTGGAATGACCTTGGGTCTGTGGACTTTGCCTCTCCCCTCACGAGCGCTAAGGAATCCACACCTCGATGCCTCTGTCACCTCTTCTCACGTCTGTGTCCTCCTTCCTCAAAATCCAGGCTGCTCTTCTGTGGGCTCTGCCCAGACACAGTGGGCCAGCTTCTCTTCTCTCTAGTATTCTCCTCTTCTCCCTCTTCCTTGACCAGTGTGGTTTCTGTTCCCCCCATCTCTCTGACTCAGGCATTCTTTTTTTTTTTTTTTAGTTTTTTTTTTTTTTTAGATTTATCTATTTCCTTTTATTGCCCTTGTTGTTTTATTGTTGTGGTTACTGTCGTTTTCTTGATGTCGTCGTTGTTGGGTAGGACAGAGAGAAATGGAGAGAGGAGGGGAAGACAGAGAGGTGGAGAGAAAGACAGACACCTGCAGACCTGCTTCATCGCCTGTGAAGCGACTCCCCTGCAGGTGGGGAGCCGGGGGCTCGAACCACAATCCTTCCTCTGGTCCTTGCGCTTTGTGCCACGTGCGCTTAACCCGCTGCGCCACCGCCTGACTCCCGACTCAGGCATTCTTAAGAAGGGACCCTCGGGTGTTTGCCTTTTATGTCCTGAGGTCTGTCACATTGCCATGCAAAGGTTTGTTACACTGAATTCAGAAATAATGAGAAGATTTACATGGGAGATATTTCCTTCCTGATGCCATCACTCTGATCATTAGAAGACACGGAGGACCTGGGAGGGTAAGTGGTGGAGAGTGGGCGCCTTCCCAGCGTGTGCTCTGTATGTTCTCGCTTTAGAGCCTCACGGGGACTTTATAAGAGTCCGATTATTATCGCCACTTATAAGTAAAATAAAGTTCAGAGAGTTTGAGGCATTGGCAGACTCTTAATTTATAGATTCCAGGTCTTGGAAGTCAGTAAAAACTAGGACAAGGACTCAAATTAGCTTGATGTTACCCTAGAGCCATAGACATATTAAATGACTCAGAAGAGCATGGAGTGAGCAGTAAGGAACATGCATATGATAATTCCATTTTACTGTTAGAAAACCTTTTGTTGCATTGTTGTGTTTTTATTTTCCCCCAGGAAAGAGGCTGGGGAGGAGGCTTTTTTTTAAAAAAAAAACAAAACTAAATTCTACTTCTCCAGCCCAGCTACCAAAGAACCTCAAAACGAGGTGGAGGTGTTGATGTCTGCCCCTTAACCCCACTGGTTCTATGTAAACGTTTTATCTTGCAGAAGACAATTCCCTAGACATCTGACCAGAAATATGCTTTGTCAGGAATATATTTCACACGGTCTGAATTAAACACATGATATTCTTAAACTTTTCTTTTCCTTTTTGCCTCCAGGGCTGTCATTGGGGCTTGGTGCTCCTGTGGCCTTTTTCTCATTTTATTGGATAGGACAGAGAGAAATTCAGAGGAGAGGGGAAGATAAGGAGAGAGAAAGACAGACACCTGCAGACCTGCTCCACTGCTTGTGAAGCAACTCCCCTGCAGGTGGGGAGCCAGGGGCTTAAACCGGGATCCTTACGCCGGTCCTTGCGCTTTGTGCTGTGTTTGCTTAACCCAGTGTGCCACCGCTCAGCCCCCTGTATTCTTAAACTTTAAATATATATACATATATATCTTAAATGGACTCCCATTGCAAACTCTGTGGCAGTTTTGGAATGTCTTGCTAGAAAATCTACCTTAAAATATGGTCTCCTCGGTGAATCACAGAAGATAACAGATTAAATGATTACAGCTCCACACTGAAACATTGCTGGATCTTGAAAGAGTCATATTGCTTGGAACTTGTAAGGGTCATTAAACTTAAATATATAACAAGCTAGTTTATTTCTTTTTAGTTTATAAGACATTCATTTGGGGAGTCGGGCAGTAGTGCAGCGGGTTATGCTCACGTGGCACAGATCCCGGTTTGAGCCCTGGCTCCCCACCTGCAGGGGAGTCGCTTCACAGGCGGTGAAGTAGGTCTGCAGGTGTCTGTCTTTCTTTCCCCCTCTCTGTCTTCCCCTCCTCTCTCCATTTCTCTCTGTCCTATCCAACAACAACGACAGCAATAACAACAACTACAGCAACAATAAAAAGACAACAAGGGCAACAAAAGGGAAAATAAATAAATAAATTTTTTTAAAAGACATTGTTTTAATTTTTAACAACCTATCCTAAGAGATCATTCTGAAAAAGCTCACCTCACTCACTGAGCTCGTGAGCAAAACTTCAACTCAACTAATTTTTTCGCTTACTCTCTGCCCAGTTCCATTATCTAGAGCCCTCCTCTTGACAAAATATCAGAAGTGCCCCTTTTCCTCTGCTGGCTGGATACGGCCCAGAAGTAGCCACAATGTCTGTTGAATTCTCCAGTGTCCAGGCAAGCTCTGCTCCAGCCTGTGCAGTCCAGTAATCACACAGTGACACAGTGATGCCTAATGCCGATCTCTCCGCACGTTCCACTATTTTCTGATTACAGTTTACTAACTTGCTGGCAGAGGGGTGTGGAGGGATGGGAAACAGCGGTCTCTGAAGAAGCTTGGAGCACAGCTGGTGGGCAGACCCTCCCCATGGTAAACCAGAGGATAGCGAGTGACCCCAGGGCCACCCCAGACTCAGCACACTCCAGGCTAATTTCTCTCCAGAAGCCAGATCCCTTTTGCCCACATATTTTTTTTCAAGAATTTAATTTTCCCACAGGTGGTATAGAGGGCCATTATCTTGTAGATGAGCCATGGTTCACACCTGTGACATTCTGAGAAACAGCATGTGAAAACCATCCCCTTTGTCAGCACGGCACTGTGACTCTCTTCACAGAGGATGAGTGAGCAGTTTCTTTGAGGATAAGAGAAAGGCGGAGAAAATGGAAAGTCAGATGAGTCAGGTTATCTTCATGTATTTTATTTGGAGAAGGAGGAAGAAGAGGAGGAGGAGGAGAGGAAGAAGGGATAAATCAGGAAATCAAATGACTGGGATTGTTGTCTTCACAATCTCTTGCCTGAGACCCTCTGAATTAAACACGTACTAATGAATTGAGGCATGTGACCTCTAGGGGTTGGCGCCTACCGGAACTCAGTATTTCTGTCCATTTCTTTGCCCTGTTTGACTGCATCATCTGATCCCATCCACGGCCTCAGTTAGGTGTGGCCAGCAGCCCTGGTGTGGGTCTAAGGTGTGGGTCTGTTGTCAGCACAGGCTTCCACTGGAAGGCACAGACAGCACACTAAACAACACTTGGCGCTGAATTTTCGATATTGGAGCTGGGTGCTGGCCCACCTGGTTGAGTGCACCTATTACCTACAGTGCACAAGGACCTGGGTTTGAGCCTCCCACCACCATCCCCACCTGCAAGGCGAAAGCTTTGCGAGTGGTGAAGCAGTCCTGCAGGTGTCTCTGTCTCTGTCTCTCTCTCTTACCCCTCTTCCCTCTGGATTTCTGGCTATCTCTATCCAACAAATAAATTAAATTAAATTAAATTAAATAAAGAAGTTTTGGTATTTCCCATGCCTGAACTGCCTACCCCAGCACCCCCATATCCGTGAGTATCAAGCAGCACCAGCCTCCAGCTGTCCGACTCCAAATCCAGCCCATCCGCCCCTGAACTGCCAAGTATTGATACACTCCATCTGCAAGTCCCACCACATCCACTCACTTCTGAAAATACAACCCTGATTCCCTGCAACGCTCTCCATAATTCTCATTGCAGACATTATGGTAGTCGCTCCTCATTTTCCCATGCAGATTCTTGAGTCTGTATAAACAGTTCCCTCTACTTCGGTGAAGACAGTTTTTAACCAGGTCCACATATGTCTCCCTCTTATCTGAAATGCCACCATGGCTCCCATTTTAGCTAAAACAGCTCTGCACTTTCTGCCTTGGCTCCAGATGCTGTGAGGATTTGTCCCCCCCCCCCACCCCCACTCCCACCCCCACACGGGTCTCCTTTCCTGCCTGTCTTCCCTCTCCGACTAATGCCTCCGGGCCCCACACTGCCTTCCTCTCTCCACCTGCATCAGCTCCGTCCCTCTCAGGGCTGGGAACCTGCTCTCACCTCTTCCTGCAGTGCATTTTTTCATTCCTCTTTATCACTCAAGTTTCCATTTAAAAGTTACCTTCCAGTCTCTCTCTGTCACCTCCCTCTTCTTGATAGAAATCAGATACCCTGTTGACATTTCCCCTGCAGCCCGTCCAGTCAGTTCACCTGCAAGGCTTATTTTCTCTTCCATCTGGAGGGAGTCATTAATTCCTCTTGGGCTTCTACTGCCCTCACCCTGGTGGGAGCAGCCATCCCTCTCTGCTCCATCACAGGGGCCTCTTAGCACCTCCCACATGAGGGCATCTTCCCTTCCCCTCACACAACTGCCCGTGTAGACAACCTCCTTTATTTGCTCTTAATCTCAGAGATCCCCACCCCTCCTCACAGGAAATCTACTTTTCTGGATGATGTAGCCTTGATGTTTCTCTTCCATGACATGCTGTTGGCTCCCGCCCGGGACGTTTCAACCCCCTTCCCCACTAACCCTTTCCCTTGACCCGCTGTGACCTCACTCTGCATGCCTCCTCACCTGGTACCTTTCAGTCTCATCACTCCTCCTCACCACTGAGTCCCAGCTTCTGTGTCAAACCCTGGAGAACATCCTTCTGGATCCCCCTCAGGTCTGGGTCCACCATCATGGAGGGGCACAGTATCTGTTCTTACATTCCAGAAGGCATTCCCTCAGCTCTGACATCAGTGGATGGCATAAGCTCTGGGACTAGCTTGCTTGGACTCTACAGCCCAGTTCCCTTCCTCCCTCCCTCCCTCCCTCCCTCCCTTCCTTTCTTCCTTCCTTCCCAAATGGGCCTCCTTCCTGCAGGTGTCTCTCTTTCTCTCTCCCTCTGCCTCTCTACCCTTCCTCTCTCAACTCCTCTCTCTCCTATCTAATAAAATGGAAAAAAAAATGACCACTAGGTACAGTGGATTTGTAGTACAGGCACCGAACCCCAGCAGTAATCCTGGAAAAGGAGGAGGAGGAGGAGGAGGAGAAGGAGGAGGAGGAAGAAGAAGAAGAGGGAGAAGGAGAAGGAGAAGGAGGAGAAGGAAAAGAAGGAGAGAGAGAGAGAGAGAGAGAGAGAGAGAGAGGTGGGATTGCGGCTTAAGTCATATAGCAAAGAATACTGATGAGAGAGACAGAGGGAGAGGGAGAGAGAGAGAGAGAGAGAGCAAGTGAGAGAGCTGGGATTGCACCTTGAGTCCTACAGCCAGGAATACTGGTGTGAGAACAGAGGTCACAAGAAGCGCTGGACGAGATCTGTGCGGATTAACCCCCAGAAGACCTTCAGCAGCACTGCCAAAATCAGATGCCAAGGTTTCACGCACCACGTCAAATACTTAAGAATCATCATCAGCCAGTAGGAATGAAGTAGCGGCTCTGTTACCTAGTGTTGCTTTTCATCTAATAACAGGCGTTACTGGGAAGTGCTGGCTAAAGCTTTTTTCCTCTCACCATCAGAACTTAACAATTATAAACATGAACGGGCTGATTTTCACACCGCAAGACGCAGGAATTCCAAGCACCCGCTGCTAAAGTTGTCAAACGCCGATGACGTAACACGCAATTGCTTTTTAATCTGCATCTTAATATATATCAGTCACCAAATTGCACCCATACTGTATCATCTGGAAGCCCCCTAATAAAGCTCTTCTTTTTTCTTCCGTAATTAAGGTCAATTAAACAGTATGTGACACATAAGTGGGAAGAAAATAAAATCATTGATACGTAGAATCAGTAGCACGGTGTATATTAAATGAATTTAATAATGTTTTAAAATAGTGCACTAACCTAAAATTAGATTAAAAAAAATTAAGGGACTTTGTCATTCTTCAATATGAACAATATATTTACTTCACTGTGTATTTGCCACTAGAATTTTTCCTGGTGACCATCTTTTTTCATAGAGGATGAGAGGTGGAAAGAGGAGAGAGAGAGAGAAGGAGAGGGAGAGAGAGAGACAGAGAGAGGAAGAGAAGAGGCCTGCAGCCCTGCTCTGTTTCTCATGAAATCCCCTGTCCCATAGGTGGGGAACAGGGGCTTGAACCCTAGTCCTTGTACCTGGTGATGTAGGGGTCTTTCTGGCTGAGCCACCTCTCAGTTCCTCAACATGAACATTGTTTTTTAAATTTCTTTGGGGGATTAATGGTTTATAGTATACAGTAAATACACTAGTTTGTACATGCATAACACTTCCCAGTTTTCCACATAACAATACCACCCCCACTAAGTCCTCCTCTGCCATCAGGTTCCAGGATCTGAACTCTCCCCCTCCACCCACCCCAGAGTCTCTGACTTTAGTGCAAGACCCCAACTCCAGTCCAGGTTCTGCTGAGTGTTTTCCCTTCTGATCTTGTTTTTCAACTTCTGTCCATGAGTGAGACCATCCCATCTTCATCCTATTCTTTCTGGCTGATCTCAATTCACAGGATTCCTTCAAGCTCCGTCCAAGAAAGGGCAAAGAACATGAACAATTTTTTAAGGAAACATATTTACAAGTTTGCTACAAAAATAGTTCACAAGACACAGAAAAATGGAAAATTCAGGATGAAGATTCAGGTATATAGATATAGGTGCTGGTGGAAAGAGCAAAGGCTCAAGGAGTATCAAGGCCAGAAAGATAAAGGAAAGAAGTCAAAGGGGCCTGGTGGTGACACAGCCGGCGGGGCTTACATGTCACAACGCACAAGGACCTGGGTTCAAGTCCCCTGTCCCCACCCACAGGGGAGATGTTTCATAGTTGGTGAAGCAGTGCTGCCAGGTGTCTCTCTTTCTCTCCTTCTCTATCTCCCCTCCCCCCTGCTTGATTTCTGCCTGTCTAATAAGTCGTAAAATATTTAAAAAGGAGAAGAAAAGAAATCAAGAGGTGTTTATTTAGGTTGGAGGGTATTTTGCAATCATAAACAAAAATCTTAGGCTTAGTTAAGAGGGCACTTTCTTCTGAGTAACAGGAAAATAATATAACTTTGAAAGCAGAATAAACAATTTTTTCTACACCAAAAGTCAGAATACTCAGTAGGCTCCATAGGGCGTATGGTAAAGGTTCTGGGACGGTCAGTCCATGCCAGGGCTGTCACCTGTGCGTGCTCTCACCCGTGCTCTGGATTCTGTCAGCGCTGCCTTCCCTGAGACCCTGTTCTAACCAGTACTTCTCCCTGGCTTCCATTTTTTCCTTTCTATTCATCTTCTGTTTTGTCACAGAATACCATAGTCTGGGGCTGGATGGCCGTGCACCTGGCTGAGTGCTCATGTTACAATGAACAAGGACGCAAGGACCCAGGTTCAAGTCCCCCCCCCCACCTCGTAGGGGGAAAGCTTTGCCTGTGGTGAAGCAGGTCTGCAGGTGTTTGTCTCTCTCTGGTGTCTCTCAGTCTCTCTCTCTATCATCCCCTTCCCTCTAGATTTCTGGCTGTCTCTATCCAATAAATAAATAAAGATAATAAAAAAAAATCAAGAATACCGTGGTCTGGCTGACTCACACGACAAAGTTACTTGCTGATAGTTTAGGAAGCTCCAAGTCCAAGATGAAGTTGTGGTCATGACTAGTGTCTGCTGAATCTCTGTGTGCGCCCTCAGACAGTCTTGCCTCTGTGCATTGCATTGGTGGAGGCCTTGGTCTCTGGGGTCTCTCCCCCTTCTCAGGAGGATGTCATCACCAGTGGGATGGGACCCCACCCTGATGATATCACTCAGCCTCACTGACCTCCAACTCGATTTCTAAGTTGAATTTTCTCAACAATCGTGGCTTTGACATAGCAGTCTTGGAAGGGGTACAATTCATTTCTCAGCTATGCATTTTCTTTCTTTTCTTAAAATTTTATTTGTTTACGTATTTATTTATTATTGGATAGAGACAGAGAGAAATTGAGAAGGGGAGGAGGAGATAGAGAGGGAAAGAGACAGAGAGACACCTGAAGCCCTACTTCACCACTCATGAAGCTTTCCTCCTGCAGGTGGGGACCAGGGACTTGAACCTGAGTCCTTGAGCACTGTAACGTGTGCTCTTTCCAGGTGTGCCACCGCCTGGCCCCACCGTGAGGCATTTTCCTCTGCATGCAGTTCTGCCTTCTGTTCTTACTCCATACTCCTACCCCGGCCACACACAGTCGTCATGCTTTGTTCCCTGTCTCTTTGGTGAAGTGAATCATTTGTAAAAATGTGACACAAGTCACCACTTTCTCGGTCCACGTGAGGGCCAGGAATGGAGACAATATTTTATTTTCAAGAGAATGCTGATACATTTACCTTGTCTTCCGTCACGCAGAGGACACTCTCGTACTAATATCTGAGAGTCAGTTACAGCTCAAATAGACCCAGATTTCAGCTGCTAGCAGCAATGTTGAGGTCAAGCATTTGTGTTTTCTGTTTCCTGTCTATATACTTTTTCTTCCTTTTCTTCACAGAGCTGGGAGGTCAGATTGGCTCCATGTGCCTTTTGCTAAATCTTTGGAAAGAAAGGAGGCCGCAACTCAGCTGTTAGTCTCTACTCCTCATCTCTAAACCCAGGCGTCCAGTCTCGCCGCTGCAAACACACTGAAGGGAATTTTCCTTCTATTGAGTATGCTTTGATGACTTCACCATTGGTACTAGCTGGAGCGCTCTGAAAGGAAATGTGACTGAACTGTACTATTGCCCAGGGGACACTTGTCAGGGCTTCCAAAGCTTTCCAATAACGAAGACTTCTTCTTTCCTTAACTGCCACCAAGGTGATAGCTGGGGCTCAGTGCATGCATGACGGAGCCACTTCTCCTGCCAGCCATTTCCCCTTTTCTTTCCTTTTTTATTTTCTTCTTCTTTATTTGACAAGACACAGAGAGATTGAGAGAGCGATCAAGAGGGGAGGGGGCATAAAGAGGGAGTGAGACACAGACGCATGCAGTGCTTACTTCATTGCTCTGCAGGTGGGGAGTGGGGGCTCAAACCCTGGGTCCTCGTGCGTGGTAGTGTGTGCCCTTACCAGGTGTGTCACCACCTGGGGCCCTGCAATAACAGAGACTTCAAATACAAGACGTTACAGTCTACTGAAAAAAAAAAAAAGGGAGTCGGGCGGTAGCGCAGCGGGTTAAGCGCAGGTGGCACAAAGCACAAGGACTGGTGCAAGGATCCCAGTTCGAGCCCCCAGCTCCCCACCTGCAGGGGAGTCGCTTCACAGGCGGTGAAGCAGGTCTGCAGGTGTCTGTCTTTCTCTCCTCCTCTCTGTCTTCTCCTCCTCTCTCCATTTCTCTCTGTCCTATCCAACAACGATGACAACAATAATAACTACAACAATAAAAAAAAACAAGGGCAACAAAAGGGAATAAATAAATAAAATAAAATAATTATTAAAAATATTTTTTAAAAAATTAAGGTTTATGCAATAGAGATAGTCATCCTTTGTATGCTATATTTTAAATTATGTCTGAATGTAACATTTAAATATTTTCACACACTTTTCCAAATTATCTGGTACACTAATTTAAAACCGACTTTTTTCTTTCGCATGAATCTATCCAGTCTGTTTGTTTGATGGGATGAAAGCAGAACTCTTCCTTGGCTTTGTAGTCATCTGATTTCCTGGACAATTGCTTAGAAGCAAGACCCCTGGCCTTCCTGAGAAGGAAGCAGGAGAAGCAATGCCAGAGTCTCTGCAGGTTCCCCACCACAGCTTGACAAAGTATGCTGATTACACAACTTCTTAAAAGGTCATTTGGTAAAGTGAAATAAATGACTTGGAAAAAATAGTCCTACAGGAAAATTGTTTGGAACAATTAAATCATCATCATAATCATCATCATCATCTAAAACACTTTGCAATTAGTCTTTTTTATGAACATCTACAACTCTGAAATGATTTTTACACAAATGAATCGTGGCAACCAATTAAAGCTTGGTCTAGTCTAATTTATTTGATTTTCTGGAGGGCAGAAGACCTGACGCTTTCTCAGAATGGCAGCTACTTCACAGATAGCCGCGTCCGATGGCATCTCTGAAGAGCATCTTACAGGAATTATTCTTAAAACTCAAATATGGTCTGACTGTCTTCCTGCTTACCTGCACTGCACTAAACTCAAAGCAATCTGCATCATGTCCTAAGTAATTCTGCATATTTTTGCACGTTAAATACAGACACATTCTGTACATATTGAGGCCCACAACTTTCCTTTATTAAGAGAGGACTTAAACCATTCTCAGTAAGTATCACTAACTTTACTTAGAGCTGAAATACCACCATCCACATGCTAATGATTAGAACAAATTCTTTGTTGTACTAAATGCAAAAGCATCCTCTTACTTAAATATTTATTTGACTGCTTTTTTTTTTTTTTTTTGCCTCCAGGGTTATTGCTGGGGCTTGATGCCTGCACTATGAATTAACTGCTCCTGGAGGCCATTTTTTCCCACTTTGTTGCCCTTGTTGTAGTTATTGTTGTTGTTATTGATGTCATTGTTGTTGGATAGGACAGAGAGAAATGGAGAGAGGAGGGGAAGACAAAGGGGGGAGAGAAAGACAGACACCTGCAGACCTGCTTCACCGCCTGTGAAGCGACTCCCCTGCAGGTGGGGAGCCGGGGACTCATACCAGGTTCGTCACGCTGGCCCTTGTGTTTCATGCCATGTGCGCTTAACCCGCTGCGCTATTGCCCGGTCCCCTATTTGACTGTATTTTATGAATTAAAGCAAAGGAGATGAAGTTGCAACAATTCTTGTTATTAGGAGTATTTTTGAACCTAACTTTTCCTGTTCTCTGTAGTGAATATAAAAAGAAACTGAGTTCAAGTGCCGATCATAGAATGTCTTCATTTGGAAGTAAGCACCTGTGAATATGTGTGTGTTTTACTCACTCCTTAGAAAACATCTCACGTAAAAATATTCCACATTCTTTAATATGGATATTTTTATTATCCAATAAAAACAAGACAAATAATTCTAAGCAAATAATATACTGTCTTTTGTTTATTTCATTCAACATATTTGAGAAAGAAGATTGGATTGAGAAGTTGGAAAGAAGTTCAAAAAGTACAAACATCAGTAGGTAGTTAAAATTGGCAGTGGCTATTTTGATCTCCAACGACACTTTGGTCAAGAGCTTAGTAGGAGTTCTGGGGCTGTGACGGTGTTTCTCTGAAGGCAGGGCACCAGATGCTCAGACTAGCTTGTGTCATTCAAGAGTGGTGAATCAGAGAACGGAAATATCCTAAGGAACCCAACATACCCATCCAAAGGGATCTGTGTACACCAGTGTTCATAGCGGCACAATGTGTAATAGCCAAAACCTGGAAGCAGCCCAGGTGTCCATCAACAGATGAGTGGCTGAGCAAGTTGTGGTCTATATACATACACAATGGAATACTACTCAGCTATAAAAAATGATGAATTCACCTTCTTCCCCTCATCTTGGATGGAGCTTGAAGGAATCCTGTGAAGTGAGATCAGCCAGAAAGAGAAGGATGAAGATGGGCTGATCTCACTCATAGACAGAAGTTGAGAAATAAGAACAGAAGGGGAAGCACTAAGCAGAACTTGGACTGGAGTAGGTGAACTGCACAAAGTGCTGGGAAATTGTGCAGATGCAGGCACAACCGCCATGTTGCCCCCTCAGGCTATCACTAGTTCCCACGAGAGTTGGGACATTCTCTGAGCGCCTGTTCCGCCATGTTGTGCCCTCAGGGCATTGTCTATTCCCCACCATAGTTGGAGTGCTTTGGTTACTCCTCCCCCTTCCCATTCCCGCAAGAGCTACTCTCATAAAAGCCCTTCTTCTGCCCCTCTCTCTCTTGCCAGCCCTTCACTTCGGTGATTAGACGCAGGCAAGGTAACTGCGTGAGGCGGCCATTTTCGCTACCTCCACGTGACCCGAGCTGCTTCTCTCTCACCCAACTCTGAGGTGCCAGCGCAAATAAAGATTTGTGTTCTTTTTCTGCTCCAAACCTCCTTTTGCTGCGTCCTGCCACCGCCGCAAGTGACAGCAAAGTACCCTGGGGTGTGGGGGGAGGGTTCAGGTCCCAGATCATGATGGCAGAGGAGGACCTAGTGGGGGTTACAGTGTCCTATGGAAAACTGAGAAATGTTTCACAGGGACCAACTACTGTATTTCACTGTCAACTGTAAACCATTAAACAACCAATTAAAAGAAATGACAAAAATTTTAAATGTCACCTAAAAAAAGAAAACAAAGGGAGTCGGGCGGTAGTGCAGCAGGTTAAGCACACGTGGCACAAAGCACAAGGACCGGCATAAGGATCCCAGTTCGAGCCCCCGGCTCCCCACCTGCAGGGGAGTCGCTTCACAGGCGGTGAAGCACGTCTGCAGGTGTCTGTCTTTCTCTCCCCCTCTCTGTCTTCCCCTCCACTCTCCATTCCTCTCTGTCCTATCTAACAACAACAACAACAGCTATGACAACAATAACAGCCACAACAAGGGTAACAACAAGGGCAACAAAAAATGGGGAAAAAATAGCTTCCAGGAGCAGTGGATTCCTGGTGTAGGCACCGAGCCCCAGCAATAACCCTGTAGGCAAAAAAAAAAAAAAAAAAAAAAGGAAGAAGAATCTTATGGCATCATTTGCAAAGTACTAAAAAAAAAAGTGGAAAGTTTGTTGGGTTTTCATCATTTCCATCATTTGTCTCTTTGATTTAATTCTTTTCTTGGGAAACAGAAGAAGAAGAAGAAGAAGAAGAAGAAGAAGAAGAAGAAGAAGAAGAAGAAGAAGAAGAAGAAGAAGAAGAAGGAGAAGAAGAAGAAGAAAATGGTGGAAGAATCAAAAGAGAACAGAGGATCAAGGACAGGAAAAGGAAAGGAAAGAGAGAAACTGGGCATGGTCTCTGGAGCAAAGGGCACAGCCTTCTTTATTTTTTGTATTGCCCTTCTGTCCCCCACTTCTGTCTCCCCCAGAGGGGCTTCTGCAGGATGCAAGGGGGCAGAAGAGGCCCTTTTAGTCTTGCCTGTGGGAGTACAGACCCTCCAGCTGCTGAGACCGCAGGGAAACACACTGGCTTCTGTGAGCCTCCGTTGAGTAAGATGGAACGTCTGCTGGTGCTGCAGAGTTCTGGAAGGACAGGGAAAACACAGGCAACGCAAGGTTCCCACTCCCGCCCTCCCTCTGAAGCCTAAACGGGCCTGACCTTACAGATGCCAAAATGCAAACACACAGGTGAGCGGGGCGGGTAAGTCATGAAATCCTGTGGCCCAAGGGAAAATAGAGTCTCTGCAAAAAAATAAAATGTCGACACTACATCCGTTCAAATGGCCGTCTTTTAGCATGTTCTCTTAGACGTGTTCATCCATGAGTATGTATGCATGTGTTTTATTGCTAGACACGGTTATGGACATCATTCTGAAACTTGCTGAAGTGTGACAGCACAAATGAGACGTCTTCCTGTGTCTGCACAGCTACATCAACCCCGCAGTATTTAATGACTGTCCCTTACGTGGCTTAGGATTTACCACAGGGAAACTGACAGACGGACACTTGGGCAGTTTTGCTCCTTTGGCTATAAAGAAGCAGTGTTACAATAGATGAGTGTGAACGAGTGTGTGTGTGAGTGTGTGTGAGTGTGTGTGTGAGTGTGAGTGTGTGTGAGTGTGAGTGTGAGTCTGTGTGTGTGAGTGTGTGTGAGTGTGTGTGTGAGTGTGTGTGTGAGTGTGTGTGTGAGTCTGTGTGAGTGTGTGTGTGTGTGTGAGTGTGAGTGTGTGTGTGAGTGTGTGAGTGAGTGTGAGTGAGTGTGTGTGTGTATGGGTGTGTGTGTATGGGTGTGTGTATGAGTGTGTGAGTGTGTGTGAGTGTGTGTGAGTGTGTGTGTGAGTGTGTGTGTGTGTGTGTGAGTGTGTGTGAGTGTGTGTATGGGTGTGTGTGTGAGTGTCTATGAGTGTGTGAGTGTGTGTGTGAGTGTGTGTGTGAGTGTGTGTGTGAGTGTGTGTGTGTGAGTGTGTGTGTGAGTGTGTGTGTGTGAGTGTGTGTGTGAGTGTGAGTGTGTGTGAGTGTGTGTGAGTGTGTGTATGAGTGTGTGTGAGTGTGTGTGTGATTGTATGTGAGTGTGAGTGTGTGTGAGTGTGTGTATGAGTGTGTGTGAGTGTGTGATTGTGTGTGAGTGTGACTGTGTGTGAGTGTGTAAGTGTGTGATTGTGTGTGAGTGTGAGAGTGAGTGTGATTGTGTGTGAGTGTGTGATTATGTGTGAGTGAGTGTGTGTGTGTGAGTGTGTGTGGGAGAATGAGTGTGTGATTGTGTGTGAGTGTGTGATTGTGTGTGAGTGAGTGTGTGTGTGTGAGTGTGTGTGGGAGAATGAGTGTGTGATTGTGTGTGTGTGATTGTGTGTGAGTGTGTGTGTCTGAGTGTGTGTGGGAGAGTGTGAGTGTGTGAGAGTGTATGAATGTGTGTGAGTGTGTGTGCTTGTGAATGTGTGTGTGTGAATGTGTGTGTGTGTGTGATAAAAACTATCTCTCCTTCTCTGTCTTCCCCTCCTCTCTCCATTTCTCTCTGTCCTATCCAACAACAACGACATCAATAACAATGATAATAATAACCACAACAATGGTAAAACCACCAGGGTAACAAAAGGGAAAAAATAGCCTCCAGGAGCAGTTGATTTCGTGGTGCAGGCACCGAGCTCCGGCAATAACCCTGGAGGCAAAAAAAAAAAAGTTGGCTGTCAGTTCTTTCACCATCATCTTCCTTCTACAAAACATAAATTCCATGTTTCTCCCTTCCCTCCCTCCTTCCCTCTCCTCCTTCCCTCTTTCCTCTCTTCCTTCCTTCCTTTCTTCCTTCCTTCCTTCCTTCTTTCCTTCCTTTCTTTCTTTCTTTCTTTCTTTCTTTCTTTCTTTCTTTCTTTCTTTCTTTCTATTTTTTTATAGAGACAGAATAATTGAGAGGGAAGGCTAGATAGAGAGACAGACACCTGTGTCCCTTTAGTGAAGCTTCCTCCCTGCAGGTGGGAGCTGGCAGCTTAAGCCCACGGCCCTGCATGTGGGCAGCGTGCACACTTCTGGCTGTGCCCCCACATGTCTTTTCTGTCTCTGCAGTCCCAGTTCCTTTTTGTGTTCCTGAAAAAAACATAGATGGTTCCAAAGAAAGGAACAGGGTCTGGAGAGACAAAAACAGACACATCATAACCCCCTCTATCCACTTTTTTTTATCATCTAGTTATTTTTATTTATTTATTTTTTAATCTGTATTTAGTATATAGAGACAGCCAGAAATAGAGCGGGAAGGGGGCAACAGAGGGGGAGAGAGACTCCTGCAGCCCTGCTTTACCACTCGTGAAGCTCTCCCCCTGCAGGTGGGGACTGGGGGCTCGAACCTGGGTCCTTGCGCACTGTAACATGTGCACTCAACCAGGTGCACCACCACTCGGCCCCTTCTCACCTGGCTATTAAAATGACTCTAAAGGCCATAAGGATGGACTACTATGGGCTCCACACTGCTGTTTTCTTAGTGCCGCCTTAAGCCCTAGGTGAATCTTTGCTTCACAAAGAAGATATTTGTAACCAAAATGGAAAAGTTGGAACGTTATGCTTTATTTACTCATTTATTTATTTATTTTTTCCAGAGCACTGCTCAGCTCTGGCTTATGGTGGTATGAGGGATTGAACCTGGGACCTGTGAGCCTCAGGAATGAGAGTCAATTTGTATAACCACTATGCTATCTCCTTTGAAAAACTGGAAAGTTAATGGACATCAACCTCGAAAGTATTTGTTTCATCATGTCTGCAACTTTGGGAGACGGAAGGTGGCTTATAGTGGAGGGGCTGGGGACCCAGAACTCTGGTGCTGGGCATGTGTGGAATTATACCTCTGTTGAACTGTAATTTTGTAAATCAATATTAAATCACTAATAATTTTTTAAAAGAAAATACTTGTTTTATACAGAATACATATCAGGGGAGTTGGGTGGTAGCGCAGCAGGTTAAGAGCACGTGGTGCAAAGCACAAGGACCGGCATAAGGATCCCGGTTCGAGGCCCTGGCTACCCACCTGCAGGGAGTCGCTTCACAGGCAGTGGAGCAGGTCTGCAGGTGTCTGTCTTTCTCTCCCCCTCTGTCTTCCCCTCCTCTCTCCATTTCTCTCTGTCCTATCCAACAATGACATCAATAACAACAACATCAATGACTACAATAAATAAATTAATAAATAAGCAAACTAAATAAAACAAGGGCAACAAAAGGGAATAAATAAATATTTTTTTAAAA
The DNA here is from genome assembly GCF_950295315.1 of Erinaceus europaeus. NCBI lineage: Eukaryota > Metazoa > Chordata > Mammalia > Eulipotyphla > Erinaceidae > Erinaceus > Erinaceus europaeus. Next base: position 71,478,055 of record NC_080167.1, on the reverse strand, counting down.
GAATACCTATCAGGGCCAGGTGGTGGCACACCTGGTTGAGCGCACATATTATAATGCACAAGGACTCGGGTTCAAGTCCTTGGCCTACAGTTGCAGGGGGAAAACTTCAGGAGTGGTGAAGCAAGGCTGCAGGTATCTCTCTGTCTCTCTCTCTCTCTCTCCTCCTTCCCTTTCAATTTCTCTATCCAATGTCTCTATCAATGTCTCTATCCAATATAGAAAGAAGAAAGAAAGAAAGAAAGTGTAAGAAATCTTGGTGTCCTGTTTTCCTCGAATCTCTTCCCATCATTGAAAAGTCCAGTGTGCTTGATAGGCGTTTATGTTGTACGCTTGATAAACGAGCATCGCCACATTGTGTGCTTAGACTTTTGACTTATGCAGATGACATTAAGAATTTATTTTCTGGGCGGGGGAGATAGCATAAAGGTTATGCAAACAGACTCTCATGCCTGAGGCTCTGATATCCCAGGTTCAATCCCCCACACCACTATAAGCCAGAGCTGAGCAGTGCTCTGGTGTTTCTCTCTGTCTTTCTCCCTCTGTTTCACTCTCTCTGCATTTCTCTCAAAAATAAAATAAATAAAATATTAAAAAAATATTTTCTTTACTGTTTTCACTAAGGATGCACACACACACACAACCACACACACACACACATACACACACACACACACACACATATATTTCTTAAAGATTCATCCATATTTCTATGGATTCTTCTAATTCATTGCTTCTATCTGCAACTTCTGCCCTTTCAATTACATACAATTAATTCCCTAAAGCGAGGGGGCAGACAACATTCATAAATATGAATCAATCAATTAGCATATTAAAAGCAATTTAGTCACCCAAACATTTGTTGAGCACTTAGACCAGACGCTGTGTTCAGTGTTAAGATGCTGGGGGTTTGCAGAGACAAAACCAAACTGAAACCCTTCTCCGAGGGAGCTAGGCCAACCCCCTGGACAGCTCAGGCAGCAGGACCGGGCTGGGGTTTCTGTGTCCTGGCAGCTGAGGTCAAGAAAGCATCAGGGCATGGAGCAGGGTGTGTTTATTTCTGCTCGGGGCTCTGAGGAGAAGGAATGCAACGTGGAACGGAAGAGTGACCCTGCCTGTCCTGCCAATGAATGATTAGGAAGAGGGTTCTAGAAAGACCATTGCAGGAAGTGGCCCCTGTGACAAGAATTGTCTCATAGTCGCTCCTCTGCACAGCCCTTTCTAAAGACCAAACCCTGTCCACCATGTTTCCAGCATCTTTCTCTTTCCAATGTCTTGAGCTGTTGCTGGCTATTCAAGGGGGTGGGCGCTGAGTCAGATGCAAAAGAACCAAGCATGTCCTCTATGAAACGGGTGTGTAGCCTTCCCTCGGCAAGTCCTTTGGTCTAAACTTCTTTCCCTTGAGATGTGAAGAGATCCGGGCCTGTGGCTGGGTGGAAAATCAGAGCTGGGGGCTGGCCACGTGGTGGCACTCCCAGTTAAGTACACATAGTTCCAAGCACAGGACCCGCACAAGGATCCGGGTTCGAGCCCCCGGCTTCCCACCTGCAGTGAGGTTGCTTCACAAGTGGTGAAGCAGGTCTGCAGGTGTCTGTCTCTCTCCTTCTCTATCACCCCTTCAATTTCTCTCTGTCCTGTCCAATAAAATGGAAAAAAAAGAGGGGCTACAGAAGTGGGGATTCATAGTGCCTGTACCGAGCCCCAGTGGCTAGAGGGAAAAAAAAAGAAAGGGAGTCAGGTGGGAGGGCAGTGAATTAAGCACAGGTGGAGCAAAGCACGAGGATCCCGGTTCGAGCCCCCGGCTCCCCACCTGCAGGGGAGTCACTTCACAGGCGGTGAAGAAGGTCTGCAGGTGTCTATCTTTCTCTCCCCCTCTCTGTCTTCCACTCCTCTCTCCATTTCTCTCTGTCCTATCCAATAATAACGACAACAATAATAACTACAACAATAAAAAAACAACAAGGGCAACAAAAGGGAATAAATTTTAAAAAAGAAAAGAAAAAGAAAATGAAAGCTGGTGGGGTCATGTGGTGTGTTCGCATGTGGGCGAGTTAACAAAGACTGTCGGCTTCAGTCAGGGCTGGAGCTACTTATGGGTGAGGAGAACGGGGCCTGGTTCCAGCAAGCTCTCTCTGCCTAGCTGCAGGACGGCTCTGAGTCCCACTCGGCCTCTCTGAACGTTTACAATCACTATACCCCTTTATTTTGAACTAGTTGGGATATCTTCTATAATTACCTAATGACATTTGATTCAAGAACATTCTCCAAGCCAGGAGCACAAACTCCAGGGCAGGGGCTCCAACGTGACAGTGTGTGGACAGATCCAGACAGTTTCTTTGACAAAGCAAGTCAAAAAAAAAAAAAAAGTGTGCAGAGCTGAGGGGGAATCTGAAGGAAGATGTCTGACATCACCTACAATGAAACAGCAAAAGGAAAAAAATAATAGAAATTCGTAATGACGGTCCGCACCACGGTCCGCACCTGCAGGGGAAGCTTCCTGAGTGGTAGGGTAGGGCTGCAGGTGTTTCTCTGTCTCCCTCCCTCTCTATCTACACCTTCCTTCTCAAGTTCTCTCTGTATCTATCCAATAATAAATAAATAAATAGATAGATAGATAGATAAAATAAATAAAACTAGGGGCCGGGTGGCGGTGCACCTGGCTGAGAGCACATGTTACAATGTGCAGGAACATAATTTCGAGTCCCCAGTCCTCACCTGCAGGGGTGAAGCTTTGTGAGTGGTGAAGCAGGGCTGCAGGTGTCTCTGTCTTCTTCTCTATCTCCTCTTCTTCTCCCCTCTCAGTTTCTAGCTGTCTCTACCCAATAAATAAAGACTAATAAATTCAATTAAAAAAGAAAGAAAAAAGAGAGAAATCAGTAATGATGGCCATTGCTATTAATAGTAATCAGGGTAGATAATCATATAATGTCCACTGTCTATAAAACACAGTCAAGACACCAAGGGTAGGAGGGTAAAAGGAAGGGGAAGTCCATTTGTAAGACATTTATAAATCCTCCCATCGTAGCAAAGTTGTCAGGGTCCCTTAGCTCCCTCCACAGATTTGCCTATGACATGACATGACTTGATTTTTGGATCCTCAAATCTTTTTTTTTTTTTTTTTGCCTCCATGGTTATTGCTGGAGCTCGGTACCTGCACTACCAATCCACTGCTCCTGGAGGTCATTTCCCCCTATTTTGTTGCCTTTCTTGTTGTCATTATCGTTATTGTTGCTATTGATGTTCTTGTTGTTGGACAGGACAGAGAGAAATAGAGAGAGGAGGGGAAGACAGAGAGGGGGAGAGAAAGACAGACACCTGCAGACCTGCCTCACCGATTGTGAAGCGACCCCCCTGCAGGTGGGGAGCCGGGGGCTCGAACCAGGATCCTTACCCCGGTCCTTGCGCTTTGTGCCACCTGTGCTTAACTGGCTACCCTACCGCCTGACTCCCATCCTCAGAGCTTAAGTACAGGGGAGGCTGCTCTGGTTAAAGTTGCCTTACTTGGCACCAGTAGACCATTACAGGCACGTCTTCAACAGATTCTGCTCAGCCGGATGAGGGAGGTCCCTGTGCTGAAAACATCCCAATACACTGTGAAATCTTAACACGGACATCTGGGCGTCTGTGAACACGGACATCTGGGTGTCTGTGGCCAGGAGGGGGGCTTTCTGTGTCTAGAAAGCGCACAGGACGCAGCCGTTCACTTGTGCAGCCTGGCTCGCTGTGCCAATTTGGCCCTGGAGTTCCCAGGAGTTGGCTTCCCCCTTGAACCAGCATCCTGGCATATCCTGTACCTGGTTAAAGATTCTCCTCTTTTGGGAACATTCATGCGAGCGGTGGGGCCCTTCCCTGGGAAAGAGAGCCGAGGACGCACACCGCCTCCCTTCTTATGCTGCCTCTGCAGCTGGACCGACTCATTTCAACATCCACTTTGCTCTCTGGGCTTACGGGGACTTGCTACAACTCAGACCGGAATCTTGTCACATCTAGAAGATCTGCTGTGGTCCAGGTTACCATGGAAGCTCTCTCTATATTTTCTTTTTCTGAAATCATCCCCAGCCCTTGGCTTCAGTTAACCACATAAGCCGGAGTATTATTAGCTTAATGAAGGGGCCCTTCCTGCAGGCTTCCTGGTGGTGCTGTCAGGTGGCTGTGTCCCCGGCAAGGTGGGGCTGCGTCTAGGACCCTATTCTGAGTATCCGCCTGGAGCTCTTACTAAGCCGGCACAGCGCGTGGGTACCAGCAGGCATCTCGGTGCCCTGGAAGCAAATTAGCGTGAGCCCTGAGTTCACGTCGCCATCCTCCCCAACCCATCCTGGGAGCACTGGCATGGTGGCCACTGAAGCATGCCGCTATTGTCTGTGCAGAGCCCCATTTTTCACCTCTGTAGAGACAGTGCGACACGCTCTGGGATCCCTTTCAAGCTCTGACAAGTAACACGTGTTTCTTCCGTCCACACGGAGCTGTGGCTGCAGTCCCCGGCAGTGTGCTGGGGTGGGTTCGTGTTTTTCGGTTGCTGGAATGTTCTCTTCCCCAGGTTGGATCTGCACATGGTGCAGAAGCAGCAGCCGGCCGTGAACTCTGAGTGCAAGTCAGAGTCCTCTGCTTTGGAGACGCCTTTCTGGTTTGCTGTGTGCCCTAGAGGTGTCTCCCCCTTCTGGACTCTCTGGACGTCATGAATCACCAGTCGGCCAACTCTGTGCCCTGTATTAAGCTGCACTCTGCCTGTATGCTCTCCTCATATGACAAGAGCCAACATGCACCAAGCGTGTCCTTACAGACATGGGGCAATGATGTGCACCAGGGAAAAGCAGGCCAGTGAGAAAAAGCGACCCTTGACGGAGTCTAAAATAGGACAGGGAAATAAGCCCTTTCCTGGGTCACTCCAGGACCTCACCATAAACCGCTAAGGTAGGGACAGCCCCACTCTCTGAAGGGAGGCAGGGTGAGCCTGCTCTGCCCCATTGGTCCTGAAATGAGCGCAGCCTAGAATATCCCAGCTGTGACCATGAGACAGACAGGCACTCAGAGCCTGCACAGGCTCCTGTGCTAAGGGTGACTAGATCTGGGCCCTGAGTTGTGTGGATGGGGCAAACAGATAATTTTATTCATAGATTTTCTTCAAGTTTAGGAGCTACTCTCTGTCCTAATCCAGCTTCCTAACCTTATTCTCAACTCTGACACCATCTTCCCAGACAATATTGTTGTCCAGCACCATCAAACTCAAGCAAAAACTACAAAAGTCATGGACCCCACAAAAAATATCTAAAATAGATTTTCTTGATTCTTGCCACCATAAGATCCCTATTCTCATCTGCTCTGTTCCTACTTTTTGGTTCCTGTTCACTAAACATTTTGTCCTGCTTTCAGTCACCAAGTTGCAGATACTACTATGATTCTGTCCTGACCTCCCTGGGCAGACGCCCTCACCCATGTGTCCCGGAACCTCCCCTCCCCAGAGCCCTGCCCCACTAGGGACAGACAGACACAGGCTGGGTGTGTGGGTCCACCTGCCAACACCCATGTCCAGCGGAGAAGCGACTACAGAGGCCAGAACTCCCACCTTCTGCTCCCATAAAGAATTTGGGTCCATACTCCCAGAGAGGGAGAAATGACAGGGGAAGATGACCAGAGGGCTGTGAACTCCAGCTCCATCAGGACCTGGAGAGAAAGGAGAAAAAAAGGAAGGGCATTCAGAAGTTACAATAGGTGTTAGGTGTGACTTAGACAGGAAGAACAGGCAGGACCAAAGAAAGAAAATGGTCAGATAGATATATGACAATCCACCCATGTCTGTGATCCTGGGAGAACCACCGCAGTTTCCAGTGGAGGGAGTGGGGACTCAGAACCCTGGTGGTGGGGAAGGTATGGAATTGTACCCCTGTTATCTCCTATTTTTTTTAAATCACTAATAAATTTTTGAAAAGTTGGTTGGTGAACATTTAATGTTATGAAAGCAGACGTTCACAAAGACATTAGGAAAATTAGGGGTATGTTTTCTGTCAACTAAAAAAGGTGGACGATGGGATTGGCATTATCATCTATGGTGTTGAGGCTTACTGCCCTGCAGGCGTCCTGGGTGGTCAGGTTTGCGGCCAGGAGGGGACCACATACCTGTCACCCTGACAGTAACGGCACTGCCAACTCTTCCCAGTGTCAGGGACAGAGCTGCGTTAACTAGTATGGAAACCCATGGGGGCTTGGGAGGAAACTGTTAGTTACTGAGAGATTAATTCTGGACAAATGATCATTGCTTCTCTGAGCAAACTCAAGGGTTCTGGAACTGCATGGGAGCAGCATAGGCCACTGTGAGACGGAGTTCATCCTGCAATCATGGCTTTGTCAAGCAAAGCCGGCTAGAAACTGTAGAAGGAGAGACTCAGAATCCAAAGGGGGCGAGCCAATAACAAACAGGCAACCCAGCCAATGGTTTCCCCTCCCTCGAGATGAAAAAGGACAGCAAAGAGAATGCACAGCGATGGTTTCTGTTATCTCAGCGTTGGGTTGCTGGGCTTCACAGACAAGGGTTAGGATGTCAGGACACTTCCCAACTTTGGCATATTTTTTGTATCATTACCTCTTCTGGGTCTGCTTGTCTTAGAGAGTCTGCCTTCTTTAGAGTTAAGCATTGATTATTTTTTTAAGAGTTTTTTTTTCTTTAAAAAATTTTTTTTTGATAGCACAGGGAGAAATGGAGATAAGAGGAGAAGACAGAGAGGAGAAGAGAAAGATTAAACACTGGCAGACCTGCTTCACTGCCTGTGAAGCAACTCGCCTGCAGGTGGGGAGCCAAAGCACTGATTATTTGTTGCTGAGGACTTATTCTGATACAGTCTCCGCCCCCAGGTTTTTCTATGCCCCGCTAAATCCTAGAGTGCCCCCTTTCAACCAATCCTGGCTCCGCCCCCAGGTTTTCCTATGCCTCGCTAAATCCTAGAGTGCCCCCTTTCAACCAATCCTGGCCCTACACGTCACCCCTGGTTGTCGCCCAATAAAAAGCCCCCTCACCCCTCCCCTCGCTCTCTCTGGGCTCTCGGCTCTCCCTCTCTGAGGTCTCACTCCCTGCTCTCCCCCCGTGGTCGGCCATTGCTGGCTGGCTCCACGTGGTCTGAACCAAACCTCCCCCCCATCCTATAATAAAGATCTGTGTACCCCTTTGCTCTGGACGTCCGCTCTCTTCTCCGCGGTGCAGCCCGACACCAGACCACCTCAACAACATCTGGCGCCCATCGTGTTCCGTACCCACACCACGCCCGGCCTGAGGTCTCCGAAACCGCCCAGACACAGGTAAGTGGCATCCGCCCACTTCTGTGGCCCCACGTTTCCCTCCACTATGGGAAATTTCTCGTTTTATGAGGAGGTGTCCCAGTCATTATCTCTTGACCTGGGACAGATTCCCGCTGTCATAAAAGGTTTAATTTTCGCTACCCCTTGGATTTTTTTAACTGTGGTCGCCACTTTCAAGATATGTAAAACGTGGTATGCCATAAGGATAAGTGACCTTGAGGCTGAGGTACGAGAGTTAAATCACATGTGCTTAAGACTTAGACATCCTAAGCGATCAGCGGCTAAACCCAAGAATTCCGTTCCCACAGACACGCACACGTGTTCGGACGCTCCTCCTCTGACCCCACCCCCTTCCACCTTTCAGGTTTCAGCTCCGCCTGCGTTCCTGAACCCTGCCCCTTCCGTCCCGGTGTCAGCTTCCGTTTCAGCTCCGCCTGAGGCGCCTGCGTTCCTGAACCCCGCCCCTTCCATCCCGGTTTCAGCTCCGCCTGCGTTCCTGAACCCTGCCCCTTCCGTCCCGGTTTCAGCTTCGCCCACGGCCCCTGCCTCCGCGGTTTCAACTCTGCCTGCAGCTTCTGCGTTCCTGAACCCCGCCCCTGCCCCTGCTGTCCCAGTTTCAGCTCCGCCTGCAGCTTCCATTTTCCTGACCCCGCCCCCGGCCCCTGCTGCTGCGGTTCCAGCTCCGCCTGAGGCTTCCTCGTCCCTGACCCCGCCCCCTGCTGATACATCACCATTAAGAGATCTAGTGGCTGAGATACGAGAGCTAAAGGATATTTTTTCAGCATTTAAGGATTTTAAACCATGTGCAGTCCACCCCGGGAGCTCCGTCCCCGTAGATATGCGTTTAGTCTCCCCTGCAGCCACTACAGCAGTTTCTACTGAACTTTCCACTTCTGTAGCTCCCTCTCCCGCGCCACCGGACCAAATCCACACATTCCCGGTAAACTTGGACCCTTCTAAACAAAACCCTCAGCCGTGGCAGCCATATTCCTCGAAAGAACTTGGAACGCTCAGGCAAGCAGTCAGGGAGGACGGTATGCACTCTCCATGGACCAAGTCCGTTTTGAGAAGCTTTTACCAGCATTTAAATACACCACAAGACTGGAAAGAACTGGCTCGTGCTGCACTCCCAGACCCTCTCTATCTTCAGTGGCAGGCATGTTTCCGCGATGAGTGCTTTAGGCAATCGCAGGAAAATAGTAACAAACAGATAGAATGGAATTCTGATGCTTTGTTTGGAGCAGGAGCTTATGAATCTGGAGCTCAGCAGGCAGAAGCCAGGTTTCCAACTGGTTATTTTGAACAGGTACGCATCTGTGCAACACAAGCATGGGAAAGGGTGACCACACCTGATGTAGATCCATCAGCTCCCATTAACTCTTTTCACCAAGGCTCTGATGAGTCATTGGCGAGCTTCATCTCAAGGGTGAAGAGAAGCTTAGAGAGAAAGGTTTATAATCCTGACGTCCGCACACTACTCCTGCGCTCTATTGTCTGGGAAGGCATGACACCACAATTCCGTCAGGTATGCCTTAATCTTAAACACCTACACCCAGATAATTGGATTCTAGCGACACAGGAGCTTACATCAGGCAATTATGGGACACCCGCTATGACGCAGGTCTATGCAGTTGCCCCACGTAAGCAAAACGGGGCCTGCTTTCAGTGCGGTCGCCAAGGACATTGGCGTAACCAATGTCCTGATAAGTTGCGACCACGCCTCCAGTCAGGGAAACCACGCCTCCAGCCAGAGCAACCCCGCTTTCAGTCAGGGAGCCAGAGACCACGTACTGTTTGTCCAAAATGTCGTAAGGGGTTTCATTGGAAGAGAGATTGTTGGTCCCAATTTCATAAAGATGGTTCGCCCCTGAATGGTACAAATTGGGGGCCTGAGATTTTGTGGACCACTCCTGTTTTAGAACAAGGTCACCCTTCTATGACAGTAAAGATTGGCAATATTCCTTTTAAATTTTTGATTGACACGGGGGCAGCAAAGACGATTTTAAGGCAAGAAGAGGTTCCCCAAGATTGGGAACTCATCCCTGGACCCAGTTTACATGGAATAGGAGGGATGACAAGAGCATTTTGCACACGAGACTCGCTTATGTGGGAAGACCCAGAAGGTTCTACCGGACACTTCCGCCCTTTGGTAGCTAATATTAGCACCAACTTACTGGGCAGGGATCTTCTGGAATGTCTTAATGTTAGGATATCCACAGACGCCTCTGCAGAGCGTAAAACTCATTCCCGCGATACCAGGTCTATTCAGCACCCCCAATACTAAATGCCACTGTTCGTAGCCAAACACCCCGCTTAAGCTGGCTTTCTAATGAGCCTGTCTGGGTGGAACAGTGGCCTTTACCTAGGGATAAGCTAAAAATTTTAAAAGAGCTCGTCCGAGAGCAGTTGTCCTTGGGACACATTCGTCATTCTCGAAGCCCATGGAATACTCCTGTCTTTGTGATTAAAAAGCGCTTGGGAAAATGGCGCCTCCTTCAAGATCTCCGTGCAGTAAATAAAACCATGCAGGTCTGGGGCTCCCCCCAAAGGGGTTTGCCTCTTGCTTCTGCAATTCCCACGGGAATTCCAATCATAGCTATTGATATACAAGATTGTTTTTTCTCTATCCCCTTGCATCCGCGAGATTGTAAACGTTTTGCCTTCTCTGTTCCGTCTATTAATAATGCCAGCCCCGCTGACAGATTTGAATGGGTGGTGCTGCCCCAGGGTATGGCCAATAGTCCTACAATTTGTCAGGAGGCTGTTAAATCTGCCCTTGTCCCATATATTCATAAGGGCCTTAATATTTTTCATTATACAGATGATATTTTAATATGGGGAAAATCAGATACAGATCTTTATGCCTTACGTGATTTTCTCATTCCTGCATTAAAGAAAAGCGGCCTTAATGTAGCCCCTGAGAAGATACAGCTAATCCCTCCAATATCCTTCCTAGGTTCAGAGATTTCTCTAACGCAAATTCGTCCCTTAAAACCTAATGTTACCTTCCCTTCTAACCTTACTCTTGCTTCTTTACAAAGTTTTCTAGGAAATTTAAATTGGCTTAGGCAGTATCTCTATCTGCCCACAAGCTGCCTCCAACCACTGTTTGACCTGTTGAAAGGAAACAAACAGCCCTCTTCAAAACGTAAGTTAACTCCTGAGGCCTCCTTGGCACTGGAAAGGGTTAACCAGGCCCTCCAGGACATGCACCTTGTTCGATTCTCCCCCTCCTCTCCAGTAAACCTTCTGATCTTCAACTCCACCCCCACAGTAGTAGGGGCACTGTGGCAAGACCATGGGGTTCTCGAATGGCTTCACACGCCAGTAGGAGGAGCTCCAAGACTCCTCACTGAGATAGATGCGTTAGCATTCATGGTTCGCCAAGGGAGAAATAGGTCTGTGCAGGTCTTAGGGAAAGAACCGGATTTAATCATTCTGCCCTTTTCTCTCACAGATACAGAGTGGCTTATACGCCATCATTCCCGCTTTGCCATAAGCTTCGTGGGGTTTCCAGGACAAATAGATAACCATTTTCCTTCTAATAAATTGATAGCTTCTTTACCTCTTCTGCCTCTACTAGCACCTAAACTTTTCTCTCGGGATCCCATTCCCTCTGCTCCTACAATCTTTACTGATGGCGGAAAAAGGGGAGCTGCTGCCCTTATATATTACCCAGACAAACAATCTCCTAAACCTCTCTTTACTGAGCTTCCTGATAATTCCCCTCAGTACAAAGAACTTTATGCTGTTTTTCTTGCACTAAAAGCTGTACCAGAATCCTTCAACCTTTTTTCTGACAGTGTGTATACTGTTAACTTACTTCCATGGCTTGCTCGTTTGTATGTGAAAATTGATGACAACCCACTTTCCCCTCTCTTGATTCAAATCGCCTCTATGCTCTGTTCTCGAACCCAACCACTGTATATTCAACACCTTCGTTCCCACAGCCCTCTTCCTGGTTCCCTGTCCGAAGGGAATGCCGCAGTTGACCGCATTGCCTCCACAGGAACTTTCCCAGTCTCTGTCTCTGATCCTGCTAATTTTCACTCTCTAACCCATGTTAATCTTAAAGGCCTTCAAGCTCGATTCCCTGATGTTCCTGTACCACAGTTAAAACATATCCTTGCTACATGCTCTTCTTGTGCAAATCTCATAAAGACACCTGCTATCCAGACCCTTGGGGTTAACCCCCGAGGTTTAAAAGCTAATGCTATTTGGCAAATTGATGTCACCCACATACCAAACTTTGGCAAACAAAAATATGTGTTTGTCTCAATTGATACCTTTTCTAAATTTATGTGGGCTACAGCTCAGACAGGAGAAAGTGCTAAAAAGCTTGTAAGCCATATGCTCTCTTGTTTTGCCGTTATGGGTGTCCCATTACTTTTGAAAACAGACAATGCACCTATGTTTTCAAGCAAACAATTTAAAGATTTTTGTTCCCTCTGGAATATTACTCATACCACGGGCATTCCCTACAATCCACAGGGACAAGGCATTGTCGAAAGGGCCCATCAAACACTGAAGGCTCAACTAAATAAAGATAAAGGAGGAACATATCCCCCCAATATCCAGCTAGCAAAAGCCTTAACTACGTTAAATCTCTTTAATATTTACAATAACTCAGCCTTACCCCCTATTATTCTTCACTGGCAAACACCATCTACCCTCCCATCTATTAAGGTGAAATGGAGAGACCCACTCGATAAAGTTTGGAAAGGGCCTGACCCATTATTGACCATGGGAAGGGGTTTCGCATGCATTTTCCCTCAAAATTTCTCTAAACCTGTCTGGGTTCCTGCCCGCCATGTCCGACAATACCCGCAGGATGGCGCTGTTATTCCTGAAGAACAAGAAATACTACAAGAGGACCAGATGCAGGATACATCCCAGGACCCGTAATACGACATGGCAGAACCTGCAAATCTGGCTCACAGAGACCTCTCTCCTACCCTTTCCCTGTATGTCTTATGTTATAACTGGCCAGTTGTTTTTGTGAATGAGTGTGTTAAATGACAAAATTTTTTTTCTTTTTTTTTGCATGACCCATCTGCTTGGAGTACTCTAAAAGGTTATTGGCCTTATATAAAAATGCTGGACGCAGCCAAAGTTTCTGGAGACGTCCAGAAACATTCCAAAAAATTTTTTTTCTTTCTCCCTCTTTTGAATTTTATATATAGTATTGGTATATATGTAAGTGTTTAGTCTTAAACTGTGTGACTAATGACAGATTTAAAATTGTTTTTAAATAATGTGTTTTTATAACAAAAGTTCTTTTTCCTCCAGTTTGTTATAACTAAATGTTTATGGGTATGTCTCAAGTTTGGTAACACTAACTTAACGGTCAGAAGTGTAACCCTACAGCTACACTTTTACCAGACAAGGTAAATATTAATTGTTAAGGTAACTTACTATTTAGGTAAAAGTCTAAATGTTCAACGTGACTATTCATTCCCAAAACTAAACTATATAAATTTTATATACAGGACACCTTTGAAGGGCCTCCAAAGGTGCCCTGTAAACTATCTTGTGGAAATTAATCCACAACTGATCTGGCATCAATCTGGCACTGTAAACGTTAAAATCATTGTCACGAATATGCGTTAACTCTCTAAGCAATTTGAGTCTGTTTAAAATACATATTTTAGCTAAAATTGGTCTCAAGATCCTGCGGTAGAGGCTGCTACAGGAGGTCACATTAGATGACCTTTTAATAAATCATAAAGAGATTCTAAACCAATTATAATCATCGAGGTACCAACTATAACAAACCTATAACTTGTTACCAGTTCAAATTAACCACGAGAAGCAGATTGTTTGTGTTTCTTTCACAGGAATCCCGGAAAAACCATCTGAACCCCTGCACACCCTGACGTCACTCACTAGATGGCACGACTACCGTGGCACACCCCCCGAAACCCTAGATGTCACTCAACGTGATCTGAAGAACCTGATACACGAATTCCAAGGACAGAACTTTCTTCATGCCTGGTTACCGTTCCTGCTTCTGACCTGCTTGTTACGTGTTGGCAGTTCCAGCTAGCTATCTACAAAAGAGCAACATTCCAGCGGCTGACCTCCCTCATGCAGCGTTGCATCCCCTGCCAATTCCTCCCCTAGCCATCTACTTCGGACTGAGACTTGTATCGGACTTTCTGACATACCCTATATACATTTTACACAATTTTGAAGCAGCTTATTTCCCTTCACGCTGCTGGTTTTTCATAGACTAATCCTGAGTAATTCATAGACTTTACAGACTGTTGCCTTGAGGACTATACAATGCCAAATAGCCCCTCTGTTTGGTGGGTCATGCCTCCTGCCGCCCCCTCACTATGTACCCTTGCCCTTTTCCCCACTCAAGCAGGGAATGTTCCTTTACACACCAATCCTTCCCTTCACACCCCACTGACTTTTACTTCTCCCCTTCGTGTCCCTTCCTATTTTGTTATGTCATTTAGGCTTATGTCCAAAAGGTTTCTGCCCCATGATAGTCTTTTATAGACTTTGTACATCTTATGCAATTACTAGATAGAAAGATAGAAAAGATGTAGAGATACTGTGAAGAGATGGTTGAGCAGGCTGCGCTTAAACCTATGAGATGAGTCTCTCCAGGTAAGTCTCTCTCTCTGAAGAGGGGTTGAGCACAGGAGGACATTTAAATCTCACAAGGTTGGCAGCCATTTAAGCCTTCCCTCCTCCACAGAAAGTCCTACATCTTCCCACCTGAGCATGGCATTCCTCTAAAACATTTAAGCATGCTCCATTTTTCTTTACTGTGTCCATTTAGATATAAAGGGATAGGAGGAGATGTTGCTGAGGACTTATTCTGATGCAGTCTCCGCCCCCAGGTTTTTCTATGCCCCGCTAAATCCTAGAGTGCCCCCTTTCAACCAATCCTGGCTCCGCCCCCAGGTTTTCCTATGCCTCGCTAAATCCTAGAGTGCCCCCTTTCAACCAATCCTGGCCCTACACGTCACCCCTGGTTGTCGCCCAATAAAAAGCCCCCTCACCCCTCCCCTCGCTCTCTCTGGGCTCTCGGCTCTCCCTCTCTGAGGTCTCGCTCCCTGCTCTCCCCCCGTGGTCGGCCATTGCTGGCTGGCTCCACGTGGTCTGAACCAAACCTCCCCCCCATCCTATAATAAAGATCTGTGTACCCCTTTGCTCTGGACATCCGCTCTCTTCTCCGTGGTGCAGCCCGACACCAGACCACCTCAACAACAATTATTTATTATTATTATTATTATTATTGTTATTATTACTGTTGCCCCCAGGGTTATCACTGGGGCTCAGTGCCAGCACTATAAATCCACTGCTCCTGGAGGCCATTTTTTCCATTTTACTGGATAGGACACAGAGAAATGGAGAGAGGAGGGGGGAGACAAAAAGGGGGAGAGAAAGACAGCGGCAGACCTGCTTCACTGCCTGTGAAGCGATTCCCCTGCAGGTGGGGAGCCGGGGGCTCAAACCAGGACATGTACCATGGACCAGCTCCCATGACTATTATTTTTCAGATGGTTCCTGACACATCAGGAGTGCACCCATGTGAGGCTACCGTCAGTCAGACGGTGTTTGTGATTCATTCCCTTTCTGATGCCCTGTACTTGAAGAGCTTCCCAGGCTCTCGCCCCCGCCCTGCCCTGAGAGGTGCCTACTCACCTGATGCCAGGTGGTCCCGGTCCCAGGCTCAGGCACAGCCATTACCAACTTTTTCTGTCAGGATAGATTCCTCTCTGTATCCTTCTCCAGCGGTCTATATATAGTATCACTTGTGAGGATTGTCGAAATAATTTGTTGCTATAATTATCGTGACATTTCTAGCATGTTATAATCATATAAAAAGGCAAAAAATAGAAGGAAGCTATTTTGGATTTATTATTATTTTTTCCTGATTCAGTTTGTGTTTTGTGAAATAGAGGAGAAGATACGGAATGCCACTTGGAGCTTTCTACATTATAAACAGGAAAAGACACCCGAAAATCCAGAGAATTCCTTAAGAAAAGCAGCTGGATATATATATATATATATATATATATATATATATATATATATTTGTATCCTCATACTGAGAAATTTGGCTTTAAATTTTTTAATGTCTTTATTGGGGGATTAATGGTTTACAGTCAACAGTAAAATACAATAGTTTGTACATGCATAACATTTCCACTTGACAATACAACCCCTACTAAGTCCTCCTCTGCCATCATGTTCCGGGACCTGAATCCCCCACCCCACCCCGGAGTCTTTGACTTTGGTTCAGGACACCAACTCCAGTCCAAGTTCTGCTTAGTGTTTTCCCTTCTGATCTTGTTTTTCAACTTCCGCCTACGAGTGAGATCATCCCATTTTCATCCTTCTGTTTCTGACTGATCTTGCTTCACATGATTCCTTTGGGCTCCATCCAAGATGAGGTGAAGAAGGTGAATTTGTCATTTTTAATAGCTGAGTAGTATTCCATTGTGTGTATACAGACCACAACTCACTCAGCCACTCATCTGTGGTTGGAAGCAGCTGGGCATTTTGAAATGGACTTGGTTCCAGTAAAGAAGAAAAAAAAAATAATTGGAAAACATTGCTTCACATATATAAGTCAACCGCTGAACTGTAAGCCATTAGCCTCCTAATCAAAATGATATATGAAAAAATAAACTTTATCTCTGCTGTTTCTTTTTTCCCCCCTAGGGGTTTTACAGTTTCAGAACCATCCTTTCTCTATTCCCTTCCATTGATTTCTACGTATGTCTGTACAAATGGCATGATTCCTAGATCACGTTAATTGTGCACAGTTTGGAATCAGACAGCACGATGTTTGACGTTTCCGGTTTTCTTCTTTCTTGAGACTACTTTGACTCTTGAGAGTTTTCCGTGGTTCCACACCAAGTCTAGGACTGCTAAACGTTCTCCAGGAAATGCGCCATGGGAATCTGAGGGAGCTACCTCCTGTGTGCAGATCTCTGCGGCTCTGTGGACGGCTGCACAGTGTGCGTCCTCTGGCCCACAGACTCGGCCTTTCTTCCCATTGATTTGTGTTGTCCTAGAGATTTCTTTCAGCTGTGTACCGACCTTTCCTCTCCATCTCCTTGGTCTTAAGTTCTCTTTTATTCTTTTGCCAACATTGTAAATAGACTTATTTTATTCATTTTTATTTTTTATTTTAACACTGAGCTCATTGCCAGAAGTGCTATCATGACGCCACCCTGACCTTGCCTGGGCAGACGCCCTCACCCATGTGTCCTGGAGCCTCCCCTCCCCCAGAGCCCTGCCCCACTAGGGACAGACAGACACAGGCTGGGGGTGTGGGTCCACCTGCCAACACCCATGTCCAGTGGAGAAGCAATGACAGAAGCCAGAACTCCCACCTCCTGCTCCCCATAAAGAATTTGGGTCCCTGCTCCCAGAGGGGGAGAAATGAGAGAGGAAAAAAGCCAGAGGGCCCTGAACCTCAGCTCCATCAGGACCCAGAGAGAGAAGAGGGAAAAAAAGGAAGGACACTCAGAAGTAGCAGTAGGTGTAGGTGTGACTTAGAAAGGAAGAGAAGATGGGGCCATAGAAAAATGAGTAACTATAGACATCGTTCTAGAAACGATAATTAACCCGGACCATGACCTTGGGACAACCACTTCAGTTTCCAACAGAGGCAAAGGGGAAACAGAACTCTGGTGGTGGAAACCGTATGGAATGATACAACTGGTAATAAATCAATATTTGTAAATCAATATTAAATAATTAATAACAATATCAAATAATTAATAATTAATATCAATGTTAAATAATAACACATTTAAAAAAAAGACAATTTCAGCTGAAAAACAGATTCCTTCTTTCGTTGAATGGGCTTCTAAGGGCTCCGGTGTTCCGGCCATCAGAGAGAGGTCACTCGAGGTTTCTACTACAGGCACAGAGACTGGGGACGTTGCAAGCTCCTTGCTGGGGCTGGGGAGGGGTGGCTTGGACACCCAGATTTACTGAGGGGATCAGCTAGAGGAAGGACGCTGACCACGGGGCTGCTGGCTTGCAGGTTCCTGGGGGGGGTTTGCTCAGTACTGCGATGCCAGCTGATTAGAAGCTGGGCCCTTGAGCTGCGAGTGGGGAATTACCTTGTCAGCCTCCTCACGGGCTCATGCGGAAGGACAGGGATTCTGCACCCTGTTGGACAACTCTTCGTGTTTGCAGACTTGCTCCGGAAGAGCATCCCACTGGGCTGTGGTCCTAGGTGATCTGAGGCTGCCAAAGAGGAAAGCTCCAGTTCTAAGTGGGTAAGCCCGTGCTGTCCCCTTTGCGCACCACTGTGTAGGTGTGGGGTCTGAGAACATCAGCTCTGCTCTCCGTTTAGATGCAGTAGTTTCTGTTTTGCCAGGGAATCCGTTGGCTCATCCTGGATGTTCTCTCCGGAGACATAGACTCCTGCTGGCCCCTCAGTGCTCCTGCAGCCTTATTTTTTTTTAAATGATTTTTAAAAAAATTATTTATTTATTTCCTTTTTGTTGCCCTTGTTTTTATTGTAGTAGTAGTTATTATTGTTGTTGTTATTGATGTTGTTATTGTTGTTGAACAGGACAGAGAGAAATGGAGAGAGGAGGGGAAGACAGAGAGGTGGAGAGACAGACAGACACCTGCAGATCTGCTTCACCGCCTGTGAAGGGACTCCCCTGCAGGTGGGGAGCCGGGGGCTCGAACTGGGATCCTTAAGCCGGTCTTTGCACTTTGCGCCACGTGCGCTTAACCCTCTGCGCTACCGCAGGCTGCAGCCTTCTTTGTCACTCTGCGGGTGATGCCACTGCTGCCCAAGCTTATGTTTGGTGCCACTCCTCTGACAAGTGCCAACACGCTGACCTACTTTAGGGACCTGGTCCATGGTAGGAGCCGGCAGTCTCCAGCCTCCCCAGCACAGATTAGGATTCACGGGTGATATTTACGTGTGTGACCTTCCCCTCCCCACCATCTGTAGAGTCCAGGGAGACAGAGGACCCGCCCTGCTTGCTGACACGCTCTTGCGTCCCCTCCCTGGCCCAGAGCCTGACGCAGGGCAAGCTGACAGCCGCGTCAACCCAAGTTGAGCAAACAAGCGGTGTAGCAGGGGACTTAGACCTTGGCGTTGTGGTGTTTCAGTTCTATTGATTTTGGTGATCATGGTTCACGTCTTGGAATCTACAGGTTCTGTATTTATTTGTTTGTTTGTTTATTTATTTAATATTGATGTACAACATAACAGGGCTACAACTCTGTTCCCATCCCCAGAGTTCTGTGTCCCCTACTCCCTCCATCGGAAACTACAGAAACTCTCCCAAGGTTGCAGATATGGGTTGACTGTTATTTCTACAATTATCTGTCTAGATTTGTAGAGATTTGACCTTTTTTTTTTTTTTTTGGTTCCATCTTCTCTTTCTTTCCAAGTCACACAAAAACCTATTACAACATCCAAAACTCCCTCCCTTTTTCCAAACCACACACCTCATTCAGATGCAGTCTTTGAGCTTTGGTCTCCTTGTAGCCTTGGGAGACCAGAGGAAGAGAAATGAGCCGCAGACAGTCTAAAATTTGGGGGTGATTTCATTACCAGAACTAAAGACGGGCAGAGTTTGAGAGCTGTTGGTACGAAGACATCTACCACGTTCCCTGTAGCTCCATAGGCGGGCACCTCTTTCCGTGGGCTACAGTCTTGGCCCTTGTCCGTCTCTTCCAAGCTTCTTAACTGCTTTCCCCTTGGAGCTGAGTTCACGCCAAAAGACGGGCTGAGAGTAAAGTAAAACAGTCTGTGGAAAAGAGCCGATTTTCTTTTGATTATTGCTTTGCAAAAACAAGATTAAAGATAATGCCGGCTCATACAATGTCACGGATGATGACAACCATCTAGATAACAGCCAAGGAGAGGCAACTTTATCGCTTTCTGGCAAAGGAGCCAAAAACAATAGTTCATCAAGTTTACATACATTCATAACGGAGCATTTTACGATCTTCTCAAGAGAAGCCTGATGCAATGCAAGACTTGTGTTTTGGATAAGAATTTTTTTTTTTTTTTATGTTAAAACTGCTAAATCAGACACACTCTCTTTCAGAATTCCAAACGAATTTCTTTGGGACCGAGAACTCTACTAATTTGTTGACTTTTTTTGCACAGGAAGGGCATAAAATCGACACTTCAAAGGGCCATTGTTACACATTGGGTGGTGGTGTTCTTTTATTTTCCATATAATCCCCCCTAACATGGTTTCTGGAGACTAATTCATTTAGTTTTAGCAGTTTGCTGAATATTCTTGTCCTTGTAACTATAGAGATGCCTCAAGCTGGCAGGAAAGAAAGGGAAATCTTTGTGCTATTGGATACCAAATCTGGCCTCTACTCCAGTGCAGAAGGGATGCTTTATGGGATGACACTGGAAAGAGTAAAAATAAAATAAAATAAAATAACCCCAAATTCTTGAAAACCTCTGATGCGGATGGAGAAAAATCCACCCAGACACTGGAGGCCAGGCAGGCAGGCCGAGTGAGCAGGAGTCTCAGCTCCTAGACCCCAGTCACCTTGCTTCAGTGAACAGGGACGTCTGTATGACCAACACCCAAACGCTTTTCCTGTCTCCACGTCGCCTTTGCCATAACAATTGGTGCTGGGGAGATGAGCTCTGGTGTCTTAGGTCAAAGGTGAGTCTGGAGTTAGACCCAGACACAAGAGGATATTCAACCCACTCACATGGGTTGGGAGGTCGTTGGCTTGGCTTGGTAGAGTGCATGCCTCTTCCTGCTTGAGGACCTGGGTTTCAGTCAGGCCGAACAGGGGAGGGCCTCTCAGCTGGCTGAGCCACTCCGTCAGCCTTACAGCAAACAGCCTTACACAGCTGTTTCCATACTGGGACTTGGTGCTGATCTGCCTGGCAGAGACTCTTTCCAGAGACACAGACTCAGTTCCCACCTGCTGATCTGTTATTTAAGAGCAGACAGTTGCTAGACAGAGACGTGGACAAGGGGGACTTTGGCAGCCTTCAAGACTCCCTTCTGGGGAAGTAGTAATCCCAAAGCGGGGTGTGCACAGGGGACAGAAATGAACAACAGGGATAGGAAGGTTTGAGGAAGAGAGACCAAGGACAAGCTCAAGTTTGGCCTAGAAGTCAACATCTGAGAACCCCAGCTGGGAACAGAGAGTGGGGGAGGCTCCAGCCAGGGCTCTAAGTTCCTCTTGACATTCTTTTTTTTTTAAATTTCTTTTTTAAACTTTATTTATTTATTTTTTCCCTTTTGTTGCCCTTGTTGTTTATAGTCTTTGTTGTTATTATTGTTGTTATTGCTGTCGTTGTTGGAGAGGACAGAGAGAAATGGAGAGAGGAGGGGAAGACAGAGAGGGGGAGAGAAAGACAGACACCTGCAGACCTGCTTCACCGCCTGTGAAGCGACTCCCCTGCAGGTGGGGAGCCGGGGGCTTGAACCGGGATCCTGATGGGTCCTTGCGCTTTGTGCCATGTGCGCTTAACTGCCTGTGCCACCTCCCAGCTCCCTCCTCTTGCCATTCTGACTTGGAGGTTCTGCACCTGGACCTTGGCTGCCCAAGCCAAGTCCCCAGTGTCTGTGGTTCTTCACCTCCACTCCAATTACTTGGGTTTGGCTGTGACTTGGGTGAGTTGGGTGAGGGGGACAGAGCAGTGGGCTGGGCATAGAGCCTGGCATCTGTGTTCAAGAAAAGAACAGAGTCAAATATGAAATCCTTGCTTCCGGTGTCTTGCTGTTTGAATGATTTGAAACTCGTGGACACCCTCCCCTGACTCTGTGTGAACAGCCAAGATAGTTTTGTTGAGGTCAGACATGACAGGAAGTACCTAGAGGACCACAGACACTGTAGTACCACATCAGAACTCCTGTCTGTTCCTGGGGGAAGGAAGTTGCTGCACAGGAAGTGGGAGTGGTGACAGGTGTGGGTGTGGCTTAGGAGGTGGAGGCTGGGAGGTTTATAAAGTACTCCTGTGGGCATGACTGACTCTCTCTCTCGGTCTAGGTGGGCCTGCCAACATGTGAGTAAGGGCTCTGAGTCTCTGTTTCTTTCTTTCCATCTCTTTCTGTTTCTCTCTCTCGGCCCACGTGTGCTCCAACATGTGGTGTTCTGAGTTTTCCTGAATCAAGTTTAAAATTCCTGAAAATTACGCCTCCTCCTCAATTCTTTGTTGGAATCATGTGTGACAAACCTTTAAACATGGGAAACAAACTCGGCTTGTAATTCCCTCCTAACATTCATACGGGGCACGCAGCCAGGGACCCTCACGGCGTGTGTGTGCGTGTACTTGTGTGTACATGTGTGTGCATGATGCATCTATGTAAAGAAGCCACATTGACTTTCGTGCCCAAATCTCTCCTCCAGGCCAGGGTCATGGTGCCGGTTATCTTGCCAATTAGACCTCTGCCAGTGTGATCACAAAATGTGGAATCAGGGAAAGACTCAGGGCCTGGGCTAGTGGGTAAAGCACTGGACACTCAGGGGTGGGGTTGTGGCTTCTGTGCCAAGATTCACATGTGCCAGAGTGATGCTCTGGTTCTCACTTTCATAAACAAAGAGCAAGTCTTTTTAAAAACAGATAGAATTCATCCTGTCCCCTATTTCTGTTTACACTCTCATAAGAAAGCATCAGAGAGGGGCCAGGCAGTGGCTCAGTTGGTTAAGTGCTCACATTACAGTGCGCAAGGACCCGGGTTCAAGCCCCTGGTCCCCACCTGCAGGGGGAAAGCTTCATGAGTGGTGAAGCAGGATTGCAGGTGTCTCTCTGTTTCTCTCCCTCCCTATCTCCCCCTCCTCTCAATTTCTCTCTGCCTCTATCCAATAATATATATATATATGTATGACTAAAAAATTTTTAAAAACATCAGAAGAGAAAAAAAAAAAAGGTGAAGAGGCCTGAACAAGAATGACATCCCCCCCTTTGTAATACTTGCAGGGCAGCCAAAAAGATTTGGTGTGTTTTTAATAGCAGTAATTTCTGAGATTTGGTGGAGAAAGGGAAAACTGAGTTCCATTTCTTGCGTGTTAACTAATGATAATATATGCTTTAAAGACCCATTATGCCCATTAACATGAATAAGTAGTGATTTGGAATCTGAGTTAAACAGGTTGCTACATTTGTGCTCTTTGAGTGTTTGAATATAATTATTTGAGGATTACATGGAGAGACACTGAATAATCCCAGAAATAAATAGCAGGCTGGCTTGCACAGCCGAAATTGGAAAGGAGAAGTGAGTAGTCTTGGGGAAAATGTCTTTTCTATAAACGAATGGGGGAAAAGTCAGATACTCCACACCTCCATTACAGGAAGATTTCAGGAAAGAAATGGATGGGAGATGATGAGACAGAAACACGGGTTTTAAGAAGCAGCTTTAGTTTTGCTTTTTATGGTATTTTAGATTAAAGAATGGATGAATTAAAGAGATCAGGAATGTATTTTTATTATTTGCTCACCTTGATTTTGACCAAGCTGGTGACATGCTACCTTTCTTGAATGAATGGAGTGCTTAGGATCCATTTAAACATTGTCTCAAAAAACCAAAACAAACAAAAAAACAAACCAAACAAGCAATGGCACCGTATCAAA
The DNA here is from genome assembly GCF_950295315.1 of Erinaceus europaeus. NCBI lineage: Eukaryota > Metazoa > Chordata > Mammalia > Eulipotyphla > Erinaceidae > Erinaceus > Erinaceus europaeus. The sequence continues at coordinate 71,455,206 of NC_080167.1, read as the reverse complement.
TAGAGAGAAAAAGTCTGCATCACACTCTTTCTAATAGGTAAGCTCTTAGGAGTTGTTATTGGAGCTTGAGAAAATGGAATCTGTCCTCAGAGCCAAGCAAATCAGTTAGCTGCTTGCTCTGGTGGAAAGATGACCTTGGGTTGGTGGATACACTGGGACCTGAGGATCAAAATGATCGTCTGTGTTTTTGAAAAAAAAAGAAAGTCCTTTCAATTAAAAGGAAAAAGTTTTTTTTTACAGTGTAAATGTGTTTCAGCTGACTTACATCAGTCCCTGGAGACTGATTTCCATTAAAGATTCCATTGCCATGTCTGAAAAGTACTGTGTGCAGAGTGAGATGTTGGCAAAATATCAAGCCAGGTGAGCAAAGCAGCCAGCTCCCAGTTCTCCGAAAGTTACCAGAAAAAACAAGATTCCCCAAAAAGTAACTTGGAAAAGGAGTGTGGAGTGGAGCCCTTCTGCTTTCAAAGGTTTTGCCACCCTGGGCCTGGCAGACCACTGCAAGACATCAGGAATCTGAGGTACCAGGGTTTGGGCTCACATGCTTGCTCCCCAGACGCAAACCACTGAGCCATTCTACAACACAGCCAAGAAGCCATCTCTGCCCTTTTGTAATTTCCACAAATTAGCCTCGCAGGCCAGTGTGGGCCTCCCTTGCAGGGGCAAGCAATGCATCATACAAATGAGACAAGGGCTCTGGCCACAGAGAGCTTTTAAAGAAAATCCCAGAAATCTCCGCCTTTCCTTGAGCTCAGCTCGGCTCCCTCTGATTGGCGTCTCAAAGAGGCAGCCGCACACCTTACCCCAAACCCGACTCCAGGAGCATGGATGGCACTTTCTAGGAACAGACCTTGAAACAAGGGTTGAGAAGAGAGGGGGGTCCTCACCCAGCCGGGCACCGGAACCCCCCAGGCCAGCAGCCACAGGGATGGGGGCCTTGGAGCAGGCGCTGGGCTTCCAAAAGCTTATTTTGCAAATAAGCTGCAACACAGTTAGGGAGATGGTCCTATGAATCCAGCCCCCGGGGCTACTGGCGCAGGAACGTGGTGCTGTGCCGAGGAGTCAGCGCAGTTCCCACGGGCCTGTTAGAATAATGCCGCTCTATTTTATTTCATTTTACGATGATTATTTTTTTCTCCTGTCACCAGGCTTATCACTGGTGTTGGACAGAGAGAAACTGAGAGGGGAGAAGGAGATAGAAAGACACCTGTGGGCTGGGGAGATAGCATAATGGTTATGCAAACAGACTCAAGCCTGAGACACTGAAGGTCGCAGGTTCAATCTTCTGCACCACCATAGCAGGATCTGAGCACTGCTCTGGTTAAGAAAGGCAGAAAAAGAAAAAAAAATTAAAAGGGATAGGTAGCATCCTGGTTATGCAAACCACCTGCAGACCTATCTCACCACATGTGAAGTGTCCTGCCTGCAGGTGGGGAGCTGGGGCTCCAACCCATTGTCCCTGGGTATGGAAACATGTAGCCAGAGAGCTCTTCAGGGCGGTCGCTTCTCGGCGGGCTGCTCACCCCTGCCTCACGGTGCACACTCACGTCACAGTGCACAGGGACCTGGGTTCGAGCCCCTGGTCCCCACCTGCAGGGGGAAAGCTTCACGAGTGGTGAAGCAGGGCTGCAGGGGTCTCTCTGTCTCTCCCCCTCACTACCTCCCTCCTCTCTCTCAATTTCTCTCTCTATCTAATAATAGATAATATATATTTTAAAATAGGGTAAGGACAAGTTTCCCTAATTTCCTAAAATAGAAAACCTTTGCTATTTCTTCTTCCTCTCTGGTCTCCTGCCTGTCAGGGGTTTGGGGTTTGCTGGAGGAAGCTTCAGGGATGTGCTATATTTCTTTCTCTGTCTCTGCCTCTGCCTCTTTCCCTGTTTTCCTTTCCTTTACCCTTCCTTCCTTCCTTCCTTCCTTCCTTCCTTCCTTCCTTCCTTCCTTCTTCCCTTCCTTTTCCTTCCTTCCTTCTCTTTCCTTCTTTCTTTCTTTCTTTCTTTCTTTCTTTCTTTCTTTCTCTCTCTTTCTCTTTCCTTTCTTCCTTTCTTTCTTCCTTTCTTTCTTTCTTTCTTTCTTTCTTTCTTTCTTTCTTTCTTTCTTTCTTTCTTTTTGCCTCCAGGATTACCACCAGGGTTCAGTGCCTGCATTATAGATCCACTGCTCCTGGTGGCCATTTTTTAAAAAATTTTTTTGAAAGGACAGAGAGAAACAGAGAGATGAGAGATGGGGAAGAACAGAAGACAGAGAGGAAGAGAGAAAGACAGATACCCGCAGACCTGCTTCACCACCTGTGAAGTGACTCCCCTGCAGGTGGGGAGCCAGGGGCTCAAACCGCGATCCTTGTTTGGGTCCTTGCTTTTCATACTATGTGCACTTAACCACGTGCTCCCTTGCCCAGCCCCTTCGTCTCTCTCTTTCTATCTGAGCAAGTCCACATGGAGCTATGAAGCCACAATGACAATAACCAAAGAAGGAAAGAAACAGACGAAATGAACATCATCCCTCTCAGACACCGCGATCTGCGTGTGACCCCACCCTTGATACTGTCGTTCTCATTCTGACATCCCCACATATTTTTCAAAAATATGGACAGTGTGTTCTGCTCATGGGTCATGATTTCCAGCCTCCTCTGTTACTTGATGTGGGCAGAGGACAGAATCCTGGGCCAATGGGACACCGAGAAAGAAAATATGGGCGAATCACGGCCTTCAGAGAGAGCCTCAGGCTCTCCTCTTTGCCTTCCCCTTTATTTTTTTTTCCTCCTGGACTATTGGAATTCAAATAGGAAGGGACAGAAACTGATGCCCAAATCCTGGATCATAGCTCTGTGGAGAATCCAGGGGTTACCTGGGTCTGTCACCTGTGCAGACTTGCCCCGGACAGCTTACAGTTAAGAGAAGAGAGACTAGACTTTATAATAAACGAATCTTTTGCGGTGAGCTTTGGGATTTTGCACAATTCCCCAGAGGCCTCTGCAGGTTTCTGTGCGAGCCAATGTCCGAGGCTCCTCGCAGTGGCCCAGCAGAGGTCCATGGTGTGGGATGTGGCACCTCACTGAGTCACTCACCCATCCGGGACAGCGGGGCTGTTTCTAGATTTAGGCATTGGGAATAAATCGTTCATGTCTGGTTTCCATTCATGTACATTCATGTACAAAATGAGATTTGATTTCTCTGGAATCAATGTCTAGGGGTACAGTTTCTTGGTCTACCGGTAAGCATATGCTTAGTTTTATATAAAAAAAAAAAACACCACCATGCTCTTTTCCGAGTTGCTGTACTCTTTTGAATTCCCATGAACACATCACAAGGGATTCCAGTTCTCAGCATCCCAGCAAGCACTGGCATATATATATATATATATATATATATATATATATATATATATATATAGTTTATCATAGGGTTATTACTGGGGCTTGGTGTCTACATAATGAATCTGCCACTCCTAGTGTCCTTTTTTTTTTTTGAGAGGGTGAGGGGGGGGCAGAGAGGGAGAAAAGGAGGGAGGTAGAGAGAGAAGGAAAGACACTTGCAGCATTGCTTCATCACTCTCATCTTTCTCTCTCTCTGTATGTGTTTGTGTGTTTGTGTGTGTGAGTGTGTGTGTGTGAGTATGTGTGACTGTGTGTGTGTGACTGTGTGTGTGTGTGAGTGTATGGGTGTGTGTGTGAGTGTGTGTGTGTGAGTGTGAGTGTGTGTGTGAGTGTATGGGTGTATGTGTGTGTGTGTGTGAGTGTGTGTGTGAGTGTGTATGTGACTGTGTGTGAGTGTGTGTGAGTGTGAGTGTAAGTGTGTGTGTGAGTGTGAATGTGTGAGTGTGTATGTGTAAATGTGTGTGAGTGTGTGTGTGAGTGTGTGTGTATGTGACTGTATGTGTGACTGTGTGTGTGTGACTGTGTGTGTGTGTGAGTGTATGGGTGTGTGTGTGAGTGTGTATGAGTGTGAGTGTGTGAGTGAGTGTGTGTGTGTGTGTGTGTGAGTGTGTGTATGTGACTGTGTGTGTGACTGTGTGTGTGAGTGTGTATAAGTGTGTGAGTGTGTGAGTGAGTGTGTGAGTGTGTGTGAGTGTGTGTGAGTGTGTGTGTGTGAGTGTGTGTGAGTGTGTGTGTGTGTGTGTGTGAGTGTGTGTGTGAGCGTGTGTGAGTGTGTGTGTGAGTGTGAGTGTGTGTGAGTGTGTGTGTGTGTGTGTGTGAGGGTAGTTTGAACCAAGGTCCTAGAGTGTGGTTACCTTATCTGCCCTGCTGGGTGTGCCATGGATTAGTCCCCAGATTTAAGTACTTTTTTTTTTTTTGCCTCCAGGGTTATTGCTGGGCTCTGTGCCTGCACCATGAATCCACTGCTCCTGGAGGCCATTTCACCGCCTCCCCTTTTGTTGCCCTTGTTGTAGCCTTGTTGTGGTTATTATTGTTATTGTTGATGTCATTCTCTGTTGGACAGGACAGAGAGAAATGGAGAGAGGAGGGGAAGACAGAGAGGGGGAGAAAAAGACCTGCTTCATTGCCTGAAGGTGGGGAGCCAGCTGGGGGGCTCGAATTGGGATCCTTACACTGGTCCTTGCACTTGGCGCTACGTGCACTTAACCCGTTGTGCTACCGCCCGACCCCCTTTTCCCCCCTTTTATCTCTAGCCATTCTAATAGGTGTGTGGTGATTACTCACTGTGGTTTTCATTTGCATTCCCCTAACGGCTACTGGTGCGGGGTCTCTTCTCACGGCTTCATTTGCCATCTGCAGAGCCTCTTCAGCGAAGAGTTTGTTTATGTCTTTTGCCCATTTTCTAATTTGACTGTGATAGTTTATCATTTTTCACTCTCAGCTTCTTACGCATTCGCTTAACCATGAAGTAGTCTAAATCTTATCTTGCGTTTTCTTATGACAGATCTTTCTTTCCCGCAGAAGACGATCTTTCTCAATCTCCAAACATTCTGTGTAGTTGGCTGGCATGTACTACACCCCCATCTTTCGATGATTCTTAATTTTAACAAAGAGGCTGGTAGTTTTCTCTCAGTCACTGGTTCTTTTCTGGTGGTCTCGTGATGTGGGTGAACAGCACGGAGCAATTAGTTATATTGGGTCGCAAGTCCAGTTTAAGATTCGTACATTTCAGAGGGAACATTAGCCACAGTCTTTGGCAGTGGAGCCCATCAGCACCAGAGAGCAGCTGATTGTGTTTTTCTGGAAATGAATGGAATCTTCTCACTCAGAAAAAAAAAAAAACTATTTTCTGCATCAGCTAGTTTTCATCTCCTCTGGTCTTTTCTGTCAAACATATCCCAGATTTACTGTTTGTTTTCTTTTTTTATCCAGTGAGTCCAAGGGACTGACATCAGTTTTATAATCTCTCATCTTAATAAGCTATAACTGCTAAATCGGCATTTTTAAGCAACGATAAAATCAGCCCTTAGTAACGAATTTCATTTTACTGAAGACTTGCTAGAAAGTGCAAGACAAAACTCCTTAATTGTATCCACAAGGACGTACGGCGATCTCAATTGGTATAGATTTTTCTCCCCAGTATAAGATTGATAAAAATATATAAATAAATAAGAAAGAAGGAAAGAAAGAAAGGAAGGAAGGAAAAAAAATCCTACGTCAAACTCTTCATCTAACTCTCTGAAGCAAAGATAATCAAATACATCTGCATTGAAAAGTTAGCGGTAATTCTTGTGGAAGAATAAACACATATTTTCATGCTATCAGGAATATTACCGTGCAAACTATACATTAAGCTGGCTGCAATAAATATCAAATTCAGAGACCAGCGGGTGTCGGGAAGAAATGATTGAAGAGTCTTGACATGCACTGAAATATGGACTAGTCTGGAGAGTGCTTGAAGAAGGGAGTAAATGCAATAAATAAATAATCATTTATATTATTTTACCTTTTTGGTAGATGATTGATTGAGGAGAGGGGAGGCAGGGTTAAGTAACTCAAGCACCCGGCATCAATCAGAGGCCAGGTCCCAGCCTGTGAGAGGCAGCCTGTTTTCCAAGGCTCGAAGAATGGCTCCAGGTTGGTTTTGCTAGGAAGTCTTGTCCACTTTAGAAAGTTGTGAGATGGGGGGGTGGGCGGTGGCGCAGCGGGTTAAGTGCACGTGGTACAAAGCACAAGGACCTGTGTAAGGATCTCGGTTCGAGCCCCCGGCTCCCCACCTGCAGGGGAGTCGCTTCACAGATGGTGAAGCAGGTCTGCAGGTATCTGATTTTCTCTCCCCCTCTCTGTCTTCCCCTCCTCTCTCCATTTCTCTCTGTCCTATCCAACAATGACAGCACCAATAACAATAATAACTACAACAACAATAAACAACAAGGGCAACAAAAGGGGAAAAGAGCAAATTAAAAAATATATCAGCAGCAATACCTAATTTATGCAATAGGAAATGATGATATCGATATATATATATTGATATATATATAGATATTGATATATATTGATATATATATATGTCTAAATTCAGCCCCCATATTGCCTGAGCCCCAAGCTCAAAGATAATTGTCACTCCAGCCTCACAAATATATATAGTTGTCAATATATCTATATAGCTATATCTTTATCTATATCTATCTATCTATATATCTGTCTATCTATCTATCTATATATATATATATAGAGAGAGAGAGAGAGGGGCTGAAGTGACCCACACAAAGATCCGGGTTCGAGCGTTGCTCCCCACCTGCAAGGGGGACATTTCACAAGCAGTGAAGCAGGTCTGCAGGTGTCTGTTTTTCTCTCTCCCCTTCTCTATCTTTCCCTCCTCTCTCAATTTCTCTCTGTCCTGTCCAATAAAATGGAAAAAAAAAAAAAGGCTGCCCTGAGCAGTGGAATCATCATGCCAGCAACAAGCCCCAGCGATAAGCCTGGAGGCAAGAGATGGGGTGGAGGGGCAGGGAGACAGTCACCAGGTACAACTGGACATATAAGCAGGATTCTGGCAATGTGGCCGCACTGTCCCTGAGCAGAGGGGTTGTGAGTCCCCTGAGTCATGGCCGTGGCAGTAATGCGGTGGGATGGGTGAGGGAAGGGGTCCCAGGTGAGGTGAAAATTGAAATGGGCCTTGAGCAGCAAGTAGAACTGTGCTCAGCAGATGCTAAAACAGGGAGAGGGCATCTACCACACCACACACAGGCAAAATAAAGTACGGAGGTGTCCGGGATGATAGACTCTCACGCCGGGGAAAATTCCCTAAAGGAATAAATTCCAGTCTGCATGTGCCCTTTCCACTCAGAACACGCCCCATTAAAGTTGCTCAGAGTTGTTCTCTCACGCACGCACACAGTACTGATATAACAAAGAACAGCTCCACGGGGGACAACAACACAAAGGATTATCTTCTCACAAAGGATGGGAAATTCAAAAATTCAGCTAGATAAAACATCTGCCCAGTATCAAAGTCTCTGGAGGCAGATGAAATGTTAACATATGGAAATAACCAAGAGAAGCGAATTCACCAGTCACACACACAAGACGAAGACCAAAACTAGCATTGTTTGAATATTGGGCATAAGTGCAAAGCCACTGGACTTAGATGACCTGGGCAAGGAAACTTGTCGATGCAGGCAACTCAATGTGTTTATTTATTACTGGATAGAGATAGAGAGAAATTGAGAGTGGGGAGATAGAGAGGACATCTGCAGCCCTGCTTCACCATTCGTGAAGCTTCTCCTCTGCAGGCGGGGACTAGAGGCTTGAACCTTGAGTCCTTGAGCACTGTAATGTGTGCACTTAACCGAGTGAGCTGCCACCAGGCCCCTGAGAATTTAATGTGAACACTAGAGATGGAAATAGGTTAACCACACTGATAATCCACGCAGCAGGACAGGGAACGACTTAGAATCCAATACCTGATAATAAAGAATCCCTCCCACCAAAGCCAGAGTTTCGCCATCTTGGGATGACTTCTCCAGGAAGCTATCTGGGTTCAAGTGCATTAACGTGTAATCTCTGAAAGCGGTGTCCATGCAGCAAAATGTGTGTCTAGGTAGGGGTGCCTTGCCATTTTAAGCATTAGTGTGTGTATGACTATGTGTAAGCTTGGTAGAGCTTAGGGAAAACTCCCCCCAACCCTGGATGGAGGTCTGGGAAAGACACCCCCTTGTTAGCCTCTCTCACAGAGATGAGCAAAGAGGAAAACCATCTCTCAGACTCAGTTTCCCCTTATCAGACTCTCAAGCCCACAGAGATCACACTGTTTCTCCCCGCTAACTGCAGGCCACATGGCTGCCTGCTTTAAGGTTCACTCAGAGTTCACATAGTCTCCCAGAGTTCACACAACCACCTCACTTTTGATCACTAAAGAGAACATATTCCATCAAACACCTCCCTGACATCAGTCAATGAAGTCCCCCAAACACTATTTCCTTATAGCCTTTCATATCTTTGATTTACATCAAGTTTGTTTATCTTCTCTCTATCTCACCCTGCTGGTTTAACCCCTATGCTTCTCTCAAATGCCTTTAGATAATTAACCTGTTTGCGTGATGGAGACTAATTGTCTTGACCTTTATGTATCTGCATCAATTCTTGTCATACCAGCCCCCTGCCATACGGGCAAGCTGACCTTTAAGAAACCTGTAATTTCTGACGTATTTGAAAAATGTTCTTTGTCTGTATCCCTATTTAAACCTAAGCCCACATTCCAATAAATGAGAGTGTTCCAATTCTCCCCGGTGTCTCTTGTCTCTATCGCTGAGTCAACGAGCTAGTGAGGGAGAACTGGTAGCTCACCTTCTTTGCTAAGAGTCACCCCATATGAGCGCCAGCATTAGTGGACATATCAGAATCAGTAGATGGCAAAATTCCACCCTTATGAGAAGCCCTGAAAAGCTCCCTCCACCCACCTAAGACTGGTTGGTACCATTGCGTTAGTCTTGATATTCTACTGCTGCCTTTAGTTTATGCACCCATTTGAACAAAGTCATCCGTAAATAACAGATATTTGTTACCCATGTGCTGGACATTATCTGCCGTAGGTAAGAATAAAGAAATTAAAGATGGGGGCCGGGTGGTAGCGCACATGGTTGAGTGCACATGTTACAAGCCGCAAGGACCTGGGTTTGAGCCCCTGGTTCCCACCTGCAGGGGAAAAGCTTTGTGAGTAGTGAAGCAGGGCTGCAGGTGCCTCTGTTTCTCTCCCTCTCTACCATCTGCCTCCCTCTCAATTTCTGGGTGTTTCTGTCCAATAAACAAAGATAATTAAAAAAAAGGGAGTTGATGTGAGTGAACATGGGGGTAAAACAAAGAAAATACTTGAGTTTTTCTGAATGTCAACCTCTGTGCTAAGCCCAAGGTCCTCAGGAATGCTTAGAGAGGGGCCTTTGGTTTCATAACCTCCCAGGATAGTCTTTGCTACCAAGGAGTTTGCAACCCAGTAGGAAGGCTGAGGATAGGAATACAGCTCCTGTGTAACACTGAAGGTCAGTTGAGAGCACTGAATGCAGCCTCTTCTAAGTAGACTGCTAGCACTGAGGAGAGATGGCATTAGATGATAAATCCTCTAAATTTGAAAATTCTCTTAATCAAATATATTTATCTCTCTTCTATACATTCAATCTGTACCAATCAAATTGTGTTGAAAACAAAACAAACAAAACAGAGCACTCCCATCCAAAATTTAAAACTATACGAAGGCCAGGCTGAAAATGTCATAACTTTATTAAAACCAGATCTGTAGCTAAAACCAACTTTTGACCATACTATGGATCTACAAGTTTAATAGTGGCGTTTACTTTGTAAAAGCAAATCTTGTGTAAATCTGAAAGAGAAGAAACTGTAATTCACTAAGCAGTATTTGAAGCATGATGAGGCCAGCACAGTGGCTTAGTTGTGTCCCATCCGAGTCAGAAGCTATGATGAGTGGGAATCTACAGTGAGTTATAGCTCATAAAATAGCTAAACTATGCATGCTAAGGCCCTGTTTTTCTAGGAACCACGGTACTCAGAAAGTTTGAAAGAGAATGGAGTCAGTGTTGGCTGAAGACTTCAGAGAAGACTTTCCAGAGAGAGAAGGTGGGTTCAGGCTTCCAGTTATACACATGAGAAGTGGGTAACCCAGTACTGAGCACCACACCAGCTAAGGCAGGGGAGAAGAAACAGAGCACATTCCAGCCTTCTCCCTGGGCCAATGGTCTGATTTTAGGAAGTAGTTGATTAGACTGTAGCTTTGGCACTTGTCTCTTCAGCTTCATACATGATAGGTTTTGATCATGAAAAGTGGACATTTCAGTAGTTAAGCCAAGAACTATCGATATACTTCCATGTGCTCAAAATGAAACGAACAAACAACAAAAAACAGACAAAAATAGAAAGCAGGGGTCTAGGCTTTGTGTGTGTGTGTGTGCGTGTGTGTGTGCGCGCGTGCATGTGTGTGCACGTGTGTGCACGTGTGTGTGCGTGCGTGTGAGTGTGTGTGCGCGTGTGTGCGCATGTATGTGCGTGTGTGCACGTGTGTGTGAGTGTGTGTGCGCGTGAGCGTGTGTGAGTGTGTGTGAGTGTGTGCGTGTGTACTGTGCGTGCGTGTGCACATGTGCGTGTGTGTGTGCGTGCGTGCGTGTGAGTGTGTGTGTGCGTGCGTGTGAGTGTGTGTGTGAGTGTGTGTGTGCGTGTGCGCATGTATGTGCGTGTGTGCACGTGTGTGTGAGTGTGTGTGCGTGTGACCGTGTGTGTGCGTGTGTGTGAGTGCATGTGTGTGTGCGTGTGTGTGCGTGTGTGTGCATGTGTGCGTGTGTGTGCGTGTGCGTGAGCGTGTGTGTTGGTGGTGGTGGTGGTGGTGGAGGGGGTCACTTCTGGGTCTGGTGGCTGGCAGGGCTAGCTAGCAAACTTGCTAAAAATGCTACAGTAAGACCAAAGGGACTTCAGGGACCAGGAAGGGAGATAAACAGAGATTTGCAGCAAGCTGTAAATGACTGTGCCCCGGTCTGGTAGCCATTAAGTGGGACTAGAAAGAAAGTGGTTCAGTTCTTGGGAAAAGCTACCAGAGATTTTGCTGGATTCAGTTTTGGATAATATGCATAAACTTATTGTTCATCTGACACAGAAAGCTGCCCCGTTGGTTGTGCAATGAGAGGCTTGTGCAAGAATGAGTAGTGCAGAGGTCAGGAAGAGAGAAAGAGGGCTAAGGATAAGGTTCCCATAGCTCATGGCTTTTTACTGGAATATTTTTAGCAGTTATGAGGCTGAAGACATGGTGAGAATGTTGGCTCAGGCATCTGGAAAAAGATTTCTAGTTTCAGTTTCCTGCTACACGGTGTCCCGATGTCATTTAAAGTCGAGACTGGTATATTTTCCTAGTGTTCTAAATATTTTTGTCACCCAGAGTTACTTTTTGTTGTTGTTGGTGCTCACTGTTCATTTTGGAAGTGATAATCTTCCAGATGGGTGAGGGATTCCGTTTCCTAAAAGTCTAGTCATGCAATCAATCTGTACTTTTGAGTCAGTTGTTAGAAATCTGGGGAACAGTTGAAGTGGCCACTTTATGCAAGGGAGCTGGCAGGGAGGGACTGTCCATTCAACCACAGAGGACGATGGGGAGGAGCAAAGGGGAAGAGAACTTTGTGAGAGCCACAAAGACAGTCAAGATTCGAGAAAGATATCATAGAAAAGTGCAGATGCCAAAAGCATGGGGTGGCACTTCCAGGATGAGAATTAGCTGGTAAAACCAGAGGGGGAAAAAAGAAGTACAAGTTAGAAATTACTACATGGAGAAAAAAGACCAAAGAAAGACTTGCCAGGGAAGGGAAAACATTTGGTGGAAGACGCTGACATTTCTGGCACAGGCAGAGTTACTTGATTACTGCCTCTGAGGCATCAGAGGGAGAAAATGGCTGACTAGCCCGCCTCTTAGACCCTGGGAAACCATTGGTGTTAAGGGGGGGGTGTTGCAGGCACAGAAATTCGGTGACAGTATTGGTGTGCCGATATGCACACATGATCTGACAATCTTGGAAATCACTAATAAAAATCCAACTGAGGGAGTCGTGCTGTAGCACAGCGGGTTAAGCGCAGGTGGCGCAAAGCACAAGGACTGGCATAAGGATCCCGGTTCGAACCCCAGATCCCCACCTGCAGGGGATTCGCTTCACAGGCGGTGAAGCAGGTCTGCAGGTGTCTATCTTTCTCTCCTCCTCTCTGTCTTCCCCTCCTCTCTGTCCTATCCAACAATGACAACAACAATAATAACTACAACAATAAAACAACAAGGGCAACAAAAGGGAATAAATAAATAAAATAAATATTTAAAAAATCCAACTGAAAGAAGAAAAAAGGGGGGGGGGAGATTGACTGAGGGAAGAGCCCATCTGTGAAGGAAGATGGCAGGTCAGGAGAAAGCTGAAAGCCCACTCGTCATCAGGACGGAGCTGGAGAAAGTCTGTGGGTGCACACACTGCTGCATCAGCCGCTGGAGCTGCCATTATTAAGATGCTGCCGTGACCCAGGTATTCTAGTGTGACTCAGATTCCAGAGTTGAAAGAGTCTAAAGTCAATTTCAGTCCAGGGGGCCATTCTTTATTTCTTCTGCAGGGAAGTGGAGCATTGAATTAAGCAGAAACACACATAAACTAGGTCAAGGCTCTCAGGGTTTGGTGATGTGTGGTTGTTCACATGTCGTAGTGAACTCAGTGGAGTTTGTTACCGACTACCGAACGGCTGTGAAGGTGGGATTGTGGGACAGTCAGGTAAAAGGAAGCTGGAGACCACCTTCGTTCTGAGAGGGGTGGGGACTGGGGAGTCTACAGACTGGCTGCATAGTTGCACACACACACTGTGTGTGCTCAGAGAACACTTTCATTATTTTATTTATTGCCACCAGGGTCTTTGTAGGGGCTCAGTGCCAGCACTATGAATTTATTGCTCCTAGTGGACATTTCTTTCTTTCCTTTTTTTAATTAGATAGGGTAAAGAGAAATTGAGAAAGGAAGGGGCCATAGAGAAGGTGAGAGAGAGAGGGAGAGAGGGAGAGAAGGAGAGAGGGAGAGAGAGAGGGAGAGAGGGAGAGAGAGAGGGAGAGAGAGAGTGAGAGAGGGAGAGAGAGAGAGGGAGAGGGAGGGAGAGAGGGACAGAAGGAGAGAGGAAGAGAGGGAGGGAGAGAGAGAGAGAGAGAGAGAGAGAGAGAGAGAAGAGGGAGATAGGCAGACCCACTTCATTGATTGTAAAACATGCCCCCAGCAGGTGGGGAGCTGGGACTCAAACCCGAATCCTTGTGCACCAATGTGTGTGCCCAGGCAAGCATGCCACCACACAGTCCTGCCCGAGAATATTTCACAGTTTCTAGTTTTCTCACATGGTGCAAGCGTGAGTGTCAGGCTTTGTGGAACCCACAGAAAATGGGAGGGAAAGTTCAGCTCACTTCTGTTGTCCAGGATCAAAACCAAACAGACATCTGAGGAGGAGACAGACAACAGCAGGGAGAACTCAGTGTGGCCTTTCTCCGGCATCTCTCCACTTCCTGCGGATTGTCCAAATCTTAAGAAGTCTGCTCCATCGAAGGATATAGAAACATGATAGCTGGTATAGCTGCCTTTTCAATATTCAAACTACCACCGGGGGAGTTTCAATCATGTTCTACATGCTGATGAATACCTAAAGCACATGTTCAGTTATTCAGAACGCGATCAGACAGTGTTGGGAAGACAGCATAGTGGTTATGCAAAGAGACCTTCATGCTTGGAGCACCAAGGTCCCAGGTTCAGTCCCCAGCACCACCATAAGCCAGAGTTGAGCAGGACTCTGGTAAAAAGAAGGAGAAGAAGAAGGAGAAGGACAAGGACAAGGAAAGGGAGAAGGAGTAGGAGGAGAAGAAGAAGAAGAAGAAAGAGAAGAAGGAGAGGGAGAAGAAGAAGAAGGAGAAGGAGAAGGAGAAGGAGAAGGAGAAGGAGAAGGAGATGGAGAAGGAGAAGAAGATGGAGAAGGAGAAGGAGAAGGAGAAGGAAAAGAAGGAGGAGAAGGAGGAGGAGAAGAAGAAGAAGAAGAAGAAGAAGAAGAAGGAGAAGGAGGAGGAGGAGGAGGAGGAGGAGGAGGAGGAGGAGGAGGAGGAGGAGAAGGACAAGGACAAGGACAAGGACAAGGAAAGGGAGAAGGAGTAGGAGGAGAAGAAGAAGAAGAAGAAAGAGAAGAAGGAGAGGGAGAAGAAGAAGAAGAAGAAGGAGGAGGAGGAGGAGAAGGAGAAGGAGCAGGAGAAGAAGATGGAGAAGGAGAAGGAGAAAGAGAAGGAGAAGGAGGAGAAGGAGAAGGAGAAGGAAAAGAAGGAGGAGAAGGAGGAGAAGGAGAAGAAGAAGAAGAAGAAGAAGAAGAAGAAGAAGAAGAAGAAGAAGAAGAAGAAGAAGAAGAAGGAGGAGATGAGGGAGAGGGAGAGGGAGAGGGAGAGGGAGAGGGAGAAGGAGAAGAAGGAGAAGAAGAAGGAGAAGAAGATGGAGAAGGAGAAGGAGAAGAAGGAGGAGAAGGAGAAGGAAAAGAAGGAGGAGAAGGAGGAGAAGAAGAAGAAGAAGAAGAAGAAGAAGAAGAAAGAGAAAGAGAGGGAGAAGGAGGAGGAGGAGGAGAAGGAGGAGAAGGAAGGAAGGAAGCAATCTTAGAGCAGTACTAGTAGTTCCCAAGTGGCACAGGAATCTGATCGTCCACCAGGATCCACAAAAACTGTGCAAATGAGTACAAGTGTCTGTTTACCCCAGGAACTAGCCCTGATGCCCAGCGCTAAAGCTCCTTAGATCCGAGTGGTCTGGGGGTGCCCAGAGGTAGTTAGGGAGCAAATCCGGGGAAACCCCTCCAACCCAGCACCCACAGAGGAAAATGGAGAGACAATCGCTTCACTCTCACAGAACTTCTTTGAAGTTTGAGGGAGTAGGGGAGCCATTTGTGTGTAGAAGTGACTAAAATGGGGCCGGCGGTAGCGCAGTGGGTGAAGCGCACGTGGTGCAAAGCATAAGGACCGGTTCTAGGATCCTGGTTCGAGCCCCCCGGCTCCCCACCTACAGAGAGTTTGCTTTACAGGCGGTGAAGCAGGTCTGCAGGTGTCTGTCTTTCTCTCCACCTCTCCATCTTCCCCTCGTCTCTCCGTTTCTCTTTGTCCTATCCAGCAACAATGAGAGCAATAACAACAATAGTAACGATAAACAACAAGGGCAACAAAAATGAAAACAACAACAACAAAAAAGCCTCCAGGAGCAGTGGATTCATTGTCCAGGCACCAAGTCCCAGAAATAACCCTGGAGGCAAAAAAAAAAAAAAAAAAGTGACTAAAACACAGGACTCAGAGTGTTTAAGTCACCAGGCAGAGGCTAAGTATGAGACTGGGGAAATAAATAGAGACAGAGCATGAGAGGATCATGAAGAACTTGGCCAGGCATCACATCACAGAGAATGAATAATAAGTAATATGAAAGAAGGATGTGACTTTGCTACAAGCAGGAGACCTTGGTGTCGAGGGTTCAGTGTGCTGGTGTCTGACGGTCTTTGAAGAGAGACAGAATCACGCCTTCAGTAGACAGCAAGGAAGCCCTCAGTCTGCTGGTGCTATCCTTCACACCACACAAACTTTTAGGAACAGGAGAATGCGAGAAGGGAGGGAACCACAGCTGGGAAAGTCAGTCCCGGCTTCTTCTTCCAAGAATCAAAGACTCATGGCTCATGAAAAGGTTGCTTTGAACCCTTGGTCGCCTGAAAGGAAGGAGTGTACAAGGGTTTAAACTAGTACCTTACAATAAAAAAGAAAGATCTGATCTTGGGGACGGGTAAGCTTCCGTATTACTTGGCACCTAGCCCAAGAAGAAATACTGATTTCTGCTTCTGGCAAATGGATACTAGGGAGAGTGGAGGACGCAGATCTTATGGAAAAACTAGAAGAAAAGGCCAGTGTAAATGTCAGCTACATAGGCAGTCATGGCGGCCAGTGTCAAGGGCATAAGGACTGTGCCCTTTCTCTGGACATCTGTTTATTTTGCTCTTTGCGGGTAATGGAAAAGTGAGAACATTTTTTGTTTAGAATTATGAATATCAGCCCCCCCTACCTCTCACCTCAAAAGCACTGGTGTCACAGACTAAACGAAGGAAGTGTCTTTATCAGACCTTTTTGTGCTAAAGCTTTTATTTAATTTTGAATAACCATAAAGGGTGACACCCCCCCCCCCCATATACACACACACAACCAGTCGGCCAGTTTGGTTTAAGCTCAAAGTCAGGTGAAAGATGAGAACAATGTTAGATCCTAAAATAAAACAAAGGCAATAAAGAGTCTGAGCTGAGGAAAGCAATTTAGGGTGTTGCGGTGGCAGCTTTTCAGAACGACACACTGGAGGCCCCAAACTGAGCGAGCACAGAAAGCAGGCTGGCAGATGGTTTAGTCAGAGCAGCAGTAACAGTAGGACAGACTGAGACCCCAAGCAAGTACTTCTGGTGATTAGCAAATATCTTTGGTCCACATGGAGACTCTGGAGCTCGTGATCTCCTTTCAAAGTGGACGTAGTGCTGACTGTAAGAGGCCGTTAGCATCATGAGGGGAGAGGTCACACTGAACGTGGACACAGGCGGCTCAGGCCACGGGTGCAGGGTCCGAAACGTCTCGCCTGCTGAGTCTGAATCCAAAGGAAAGAGCTTCACAGGAAAAGGCAGCTCTCCCCCCACCTCCCACACCATTTAAGTATCTAGGTTGTTGTTAAAGTGTGTGCATATGAGAAACAGATAGGTAGGTAGGTAGGTAGGTAGATAGATACATAGATGATTGATAGATGATAGATCGATAGAGTTAATATGCTGATGGACAGAAGATATGATATATGTGATAGACTATGAATTTTATATTCAGCAAAAAAGTTAGGGAGTCAGGCGGTAGCGCAGTGGGTTAAGGGTACATGGTGCAAAGCTCAAGGACCAACATAAGGATCCCAGTTCGAGTCCCCGGCTCCCCACCTGCAGGGGAGTCGCTTCACAGGCGGTGAAGCAGGTCTGCAGGTGTCTGTCTTTCTCTCCCCCTCTCTGTCTTCCCTTCCTCTCTCCATTTCTCTCTGTCCTATCCAACAACAATGACATCAATAACAATAACAAAAAGGGCGACAAAAGGGAATAAATAAATAAATATTTAAAAAAGTTATTTGGGCCTAATATCAACTCAGATAAGAGAATATTTGTAGGAGAAAATGGCTCTGACTTGTGTGTGTGTGTGTGTGTGTGTGTGTGTGTGTATGTTTATTTGCTGGCTATTCACCAGAAACACCCCATAGAAAACAATCCTGCCAACCATACCCATCCAAAGAGATCTGTGTTGTGCCTGTGTTCATAGCAGCACAATGTGTAATAGCCAAAATTTGGAAGCAATCCAGGTGTCCAACAACAGGTGAGTAGCTGAGTGAGGTGTGGTCTAGATACACCATGGAATAGTACTCAGCTGTTAAAAATGGTGAATTCACTTCCTTCACCCCATACTGGATGGAGCTTGAAGGAAATGATGTGAAATGAGATAAGCCAGGAAGAAAAGGATGAATATGGGATGGTCTCATTCATGGAGAGAAGTTGAGAAATAAGAACAGAAGGGGAAACACAAAGCAGAACTTGGAGTGGGTTTGGTGGATTGCACAAAAGTACAAGACTCAGGGGACTCAGGCGGTAGCGCAGCGGTGAAGCGCACGTGGCGCAAAGCTCAAGGACCGGCGTAAGGATCCCGGTTCGAGCCCCCGGCTCCCCACCTGCAGGGGAGTCGCTTCACAGGCGGTGAAGCAGGTCTGCAGGTGTCTGTCTTTCTCTCCCCCTCTCTGTCTTCCCCTCCTCTCTCCATTTCTCTCTGTCCTATCTAACAACGACAACATCAATAACAACACTAATAACTACAACAATAAAAAAACAAGGGCAACAAAAAGGGAATAAATATTAAAAAAAAAAAAGCACAAGACTCAGAGGGGAGGGGAGGCTGTTGGGTCTTGGTGTATGATGGTGAAGAAGGGCCTAGGCTGGCGTGAGGGTATTTTGCAAAAAAAAAACCCAAAAAACAAAAAACCAAAACTGAAACATTTTACACATGTACTAATAACTATATTACTGTAAACCATCCCCACCAAGATCTAAAAACAAGGAAAAGAAATTAATTATAAAGTAAAAAAACTAAAAAGAAAGAGAGAGAGAAAGAAAAAGAAAGAAAGAAAGAAAGAAAGAAAGAAAGAAAGAAAGAAAGAAAGAAAGAGAGAAAACAAAACAACCCAGAACTTGTTTGACAATATCTGGGGGTAGAGGGGTCTCAGGCAGAGACCTGTCAACCGTGATGGTGCATCTTTGAGTGACTGGAGGAGCCTGCTCAGAGAAGACGGCGCCTTCAGCGTGCCCGCACACTTACACACACCTTCTGAGACTCGGGTAAGGGAGAGGGACTCCTCTGGCAGCTGCTTCACTGACTGCGACTCTCGGGATGTTGGACCCAGTTCAGGAAAGGGAACCCACCGCCTGAAGCAGATGTTGCTTCCTAGCAATAGGACCAGTTGCACGGCTGTGGGTCTGTCCGGCAGCCCGGACGGACAATCTGGAGCCCCCGGGCCTACTGTGTGGTGACCCGCCCCTCTCTCTGTGAGGTGCCCTCAGGACGCAGGGTCAGCATTTCTGGAGCTCAAGCTCAGTCCACAGTCAACTTTGACGTATTCCATTCACACCACATGGAGACAGAGCGTATTTCTAATTGGCTTTCTGATGAGTACTAATTAGTTCAGGCCTTTGTGATTCATAAAGCGCAGAGAGGGAGCTTGCATCCTCCTGTCCAAGCATGCAGGCTGCAGCTGGTAATGCAGCACGGCTTCCCCTGCCTGCCGGTGGAAAGCTGTGGAGACCACCTCAGTGAAAAAGCCCACTTGGCCCGAGGAAAGCAGTGGAGACCACCTCAGTGAAAAAGCCCGCTTGGCCGGTTCAATGTGCATTAAAGTGTAGGCGGTGTGACGGCATGAGCAAAGGGTGGGCGTCTCTTGGAGTGTCTGAGGGGGACTCGCTCCAGGCAAAGTTAGATCCCGGAAGTAATATGTATGCTGCCTGCTAAATTGGGTCGGAGACAATTTACAGCACTGGTACTTTCTATGCTTCTTTGTACAAAAGGACTACAGTGAGCATGGCCAGGAGATGAAAGTCACCAGGAGAACTGGATGTGTCAGAAGGATGATTCGAGAGGGATTGAAGCCGGGCTGAAGGAACTAGGATCATTTTGGGCTGTAGGATTTGGAAGGGTCTTTGGAGCAGACAAAGGGGAGATATTTGGGACAAAAGGGGGGTGATTCAGAAAACAGGCTGCTGGGTCTACTGCCCTGAAGCTTCTTTTAGAGACCAATACAAAAGCCCCCCAAAGTTGAACAGATCAATATTCAGGCGTCCAGGATCTCTCCCCACCGAGTGAGTCATGGAGACGCTGGAGGAAGCAGCTGAGTCTTTGATCTTTCTCTTGCTTCTGCTTTACTCAGGTCTTAGGAAATGGCCCATCTTCTCCTCATAGCAGTTTGCACAGCATAACATTTCCTCAAGGCTATTCTAAGGCAGTGCCACTTCCCATTTCCTGCAGGAGGCTGTTAGGGAAAGAACCGCAGCTTGTTGTGATTCAAAACAAAATGTGTTTGGAGACCCTTTGTTATTTGTTAACAAAGAAATGCATCCTTGTTATCTTTGCCAAAGTTTGGGGGAGCAGGCCAATAGGGAGAGTCCCTGTAAGCAGTACTGCGTTGTAAGTGAAATGTGTCAGAATGAAATAATACGGGAGAAGGGTGTTGGCATCGGGCATCTATGAGAGCCGGTTGTTAATGGAAGGTCAGGAATGAGAGAGGGTGACTTGCAGAAGATGATAGCAGATGCCGGGTCACACACTAGTTCTAACTGGAAAATGAGAACACAGAATCTGGAAATGTAAAAAAATGCTGTACAGCTACGGTGACAGATCGTGCAGGACTGACCTGAAAAAAAAATAAATAAAAACGATTTTGATAGCTCGAAGCCGGATCCTGGGGATTGAGAAGAGATAAGCAAAAACACTGGGAGGTTAGGAAGTTGGGGTTGTACACAGGCTGGGCAGGAAATGGTTTTAGCCCAAACTGAAGTCAGAGTGGAAGCAAGAAAGCACTCCATTTGTAAGATCTGGGTTCAGGAAGTGAGACAAGGATCCCCTGGGAGTGAATGTGGCCGGGGAGAAGGAAATGGAGGAATAATAGAGGATTATGAGCCCTTGAGCTGAGGAGGCAGGAGGATGTTATTGATGGTTAAGAAGGGAAAGGAGGTGTTTTCAGAAGTCAACATACAGGGTTTGTTTGTAGGTTGGTTATTTGATGTATGTGGGGAGAAACATGAATTCAGGACTTACGGGAGGTGGTTGTGTCCAGGAACAGAAGAAGGCAGAGGGGACTGCTGTTCACAGAGGGTGACTCCATGACTTTACAGAGCAGAAGAAATGTCTAAGGGACTGAGCTTAGCAGGAAGTCAGGACACAGAGAGTGTGAACAAAACAGCCTTTACAGGAAGTCACTATTCAAACTTTCATGGCGGTGAGGAGGTCTCGGGGAGAGCAGAGGATACAGGTCAGAATTTCTGTGCAGTAAACTGGACCGGGGGCTAGAGCTCAGTGAGTTAGAGCAGGGCACTTGTGCACCCAAGTGTCCAGAATCTCAGTGTCTGAAGTTGCTGGTGTGCCAGAGCTGGACACTGCTCTATCCCCTGCCTCCTACAGAAAGGTAAACTAATGACTAAGAAAGAAATAAAGAGAATTTCTGTGCCTCCTGGTGAGTGAAGCTAACAGGAAGGAAGGCAGAACCAGAGGTGGGTGACAAATAAACAAGGGGGGGCAGGAAGTGGCACACCTGATTAAAGGTACACATGGCAGTGTTTAAGCCCCTGGCCCCCACCTGTGGAGGGAAAGCTTCAAGTGTCTCCCTGTCTCTTTCCTTCTCTATCTCTCTCCCCATTCCATCTCTCTCAGCCTCTATTTAATAATAATAATAATAATAATAATAATAATAATAATAATTTAAAGGACAAGACAAACACATGAGGACAAAGAAAAAAAAAAGATACAACAGAGGACAGGATGTGAAGAAATGGAAGGAGAGTGTGTGACCTTCACTGAGGAAAGATAGGAACAGGCTTGGGGGATGGCTAGACCTGCAAGCGCCCACGTTCGGCAGAGAAGCGATTATAGAAGCCAGAACTCCTACCTTCTGCTCCCCCCAAAAGCAACTGTGATCCAGACTCCCAGCGGGGGAGAAGTGATAGGAGGAAGAAGATAAGAGGGGCTCTGCACTCCAGCTCCATCAGCACCCAGAGAGAGAGGAGGAAAAGGAGAGGGACAGATGGAGGTAGCAAGGTCATGAGTGGCTTGGAGGGGAAGAGAGGAGTGACTCAGGAAGAAAAAGGGGCAACTATGTGGAAATGTGGACAGACAGTTGTAGAGATGATGGCTGGCCCATGTGGTGGCTTGAAGTGGGAAGATTGAAGATCCAGGCCTGGTGGTGGGAATGGAGTGGATTTATACCCCCATTGACACGTAATTTTGTAAATCAATATTAAACCACTAATATATATATATATATATATATATATATATATATATATATATATATATATATTGGCTGAGGACCCTGAGGACTTACCCCATGACTGCCTGCGAGGGGGTGAGGAGTTCAAGTGGGGAATCACTGAATATATTTTAGAGAGAGAGAGAGAGAGAGACAGAAAGAGAGACAGGCCAGTGACAGAGCAGAAGCAAGGACAAGTGTTCTCTAAAAAAATGGTGAAATGATTTAGAAAATCAGAGGCAAAAGTCTGGCATAAAGGGCTCCCAGATGGTCGGGACACCTGTCCTTTCCCTAGAAATCCAAAGGCAACCCACTCTATCTTTCTCTGCAGCTAAACACAGAACCGTGCATGGAGGCACCACAGAGGGGAACTCCTGACATTGATCAGTGCACTGGGATTCCAGGTGCCTGTGGGCAGAAGACAGAGAGATAAAATGACCAACACCTTGGATGTGAGCACAGGCTGTGGCTTGAAGAGTCACAAGAGGACAAAACCGTCACTGAAATTTGTTTTTAAAACAGTGCAGGTTGAAGAAAAAAAAATCATATGGTGTCCATGGCAAGAGCTGGGGGAACCTGGATCAGAGTAGTTGCTCGGCCAAGGGAAGGAAAAGCAAGGATGTGGTGAGCTCGGTTAAGCACGCAGATCACCACGTGCAAGGACCGCTCCCCACCCCCACCTGCAGGGGACGCTTCATGAGCGGTGCTGCAGGTGTCTCCCCCCCAGTAAATAGAAAGAAAAAAAACAATGAAAAAAAAAAAAACGGCTGCCAGGAATGATGGACTCATAGCAGCAGCACCGAACCCCAGTGATAACTTTCGTAGCAAAAAAAAAAAAAAAAAAAAGAAAGTTAATAACGAAGACATCGGGCCGGTGAGATAGTTCACTTGGATAACGTGCTTATTTGCCACGTCCATGGTCCATGACTCACTGCATTGAAGGAATCCTCCTCGGTGATACGGTCAATCTCTCTCTCTCCACTTCTATTTAAAAGACTTTCATGGCTGAGGCTCTGGGGTGCCAGGTTCAATCCCTGGTGCCAACAGAAGTCTAAGCAAAACAGTACTCTGAGTAAAAAAAAAAGAAGGAAGAAAGAAAACTATCAAGACACACACAGAAAGAAAAAAGACTCAAAGGTAGTTAAAAGTGGAAAGTAATTTCTTGAATAACACTCATCTACTTTTAATAAAATTTTTATTTGATAGATAGAGACAGTCAGAAATCAAGAGGGTAAAGGGGGAGATAGAGAGGGGGAGAGAGACAGAGAGACACCTGCAGCCCTCCTTCACCACTTGTAAAGCTTTCCCCCTGTAGGTGGGGACCAGGGGCTCAAACCCGGGTCCCTGCACATTGTAAGATGTGCGCTCAACCAGGTGCACCACCATGCAGCCCAGATAACATCCATTTTCTATATTCATGCTTTTGCAGGATTTTAAATTTGAACTACTTTGTAACCAGAAAACACATACATTTGTATATATATATCCCAGAGTTAGCTAGCTTTGAAAGGCATGCCAAGTGGAGGATTAAACCATCGTAACACACATATTTTAGAAGCTAATCCTTTAAAAGCTCTTTTTTTTTTTATGTAGTTCCATAAGAGGAGTGGCACTTTTGCCAGTAGGTAAGACATTTAAGTTTCCATGACTTCAAAATCCTAGAAGCAATGGTTCTGTTTCGAATGCTGTGCGGGCACTCGTGTGGTGATGGGTCGGCACTGGGGACAGAGGTGAGAGATGTGGGTATATTCTCTGCAGATAGGTGAGGCCTGGCTTCCCTTAGTGGAGGTCCCAGGGCATGACTTCTCCTTGGTGGGGGTGAGGAAGTTCCTGGTTCTTTGGAGCCACAGGACAAGCTCCTCTGCAGAAGAGTCTCTTGTGTGGCTTCTCTGGGCAAAGGTGCCGTCTCCACGTCAAACCTTTCATCCCCAGCCCATACCGCAGCCCCCGGGAATGCAGCGTCAGTATTTCTGAGGATTTGGAAGCAGTGGCTGCCCGCCCAAGCCCTCTGTGGGTGGTGTGTTTGCAGGTCTAGCTGCAAACTGTGGCGGGGTGACTCCACTTTCCACTTGGGGGCTCCTCCCCTCTCTCCCTGCTCCCTTGTCTGCATTCTCAGCAGATGGTTAGAGAGAACGCTGGGACTCCAGTCTGGTGCCTTGTGTAGTTTCTCCCGCTGCCACGTTTGGCTGAGCACCTTGAGGACTTACCCCATGACTGCCTGCAGAGCTGTTCCAGCTGGTTCATTCCGACCATGGCCTCTCTGTAACGGTCTTTCTGCTCTGGCTTAAAACAGGAGGCTTCTTGGGTTGAGCTCGCGGGGATGGAAGGGAGTCAGTCCAGGCCCCACGGGCACCGCAAGAATCCAGGCCACTTCCACACGAGCGGTTCACGTTCCCAGCACAGTCCTTCTGGTTTTGTTTGTGCCTCACCCAAGTGGACTCTCTTCTATGCCCTTCCAAACGTCAGGCAACAGCTCACGCCAGGCAAGATTCTAAGCGCTGCCTTCCAGGGGATGCAGGAACCTTGCTTGGCTATCTCTGCCATCGGGGCCCTGTTGGTCCCTTGCCACCCTGGGAAGAACAAACCGCATCTGCCTTTCCTGCCTCCAGAGAGGCCATTATCCGGCCCGCGAGAGCTTTGTGATCTGCTGGGCTTCCTCTCATGCCTCAAACAATAGATCGCATCTGTTTAAGCAGCTAGGCCCCTCTGCAAACAAGGCCTTCTTCTGATAACGTGCAGAAAAGCCTTTTCAGGCAGCCAGTCTGCAGGTAGTAATTTTAATAGCCACTAATGTGAATTAATAATTCTAATAACCTCATTTCAGACGTGCTATGGGGCACTGGAGAGGGTTGCCATGGCTGCTGTATTTTATTGTTCACAGCTGTGCAAACTCGTTCTGACCGGCAAAGTTCTCCTTTCACAAAAAAAAAAAAAAAAAAGAAGAAGAAGAAAGACGCTTAAAAGAAAAGTTGTGTTCTGAAGACTAAGCAAATGGCACTGATAAGTCGCAATCGGGAACCCCAGTGCTTCAAAGAAGAATTGGGCTGCTTATATATTGCTGAAGTCAAATCACTGCCTGGGAATATTTCTTAGCAGTCATGTCTGGATTATAAATTGTCAGGAATGGCAAAACCACTTCTTTCAGAGCTTTGAGGGCACAGTCGATATTCCCAGATCAATGACCTGAGGACACGTGCTTTCTCCCCTGCGTGAGCACCTGAGTTTACACCTGCAGGGGAAGCTTTACCAGAGGCAGAGCCCTGCAGGTGTCTCTCCTTCTCTCTCTCCCTCCCCCTATCTCTCTCACTGTCAAAGAAAGAAAGAAAGAAAGAGAGGGAGGAAGGGAAACCACCAGAGTGGGTCTGCTGGTGTTTGGCTTCCTAATTCTCCTCCTTTCTCAATTTCTCTCTGTCCTATCCAATAAACTAAAAAAAATATGGCCGATGGGAAGGGTGGACTGGTCGTTCTGGCAATGAGCCCCAGTGATAACCCTGGAGAAAAAAAAGAAGGAAATGGCCTGAGGGGATGATAGAGTCATAAAGACATGAAGCAATAGCCATTACCTTCATGGCAAAAAAAAAAAAAGAAAGAAAGAAAGAAATTCATAAAACTACGGTAGGTATTATTGTCTTTCCCACCACTTCAGAAAGTACAGTCATTCCTGATCTCAGGCGTGTTGGGGACAGTGGCCATGTGCAGAGTCCCCTAAGCCCACGGGAGTCCTTCTGACCTGGTCCTCCAGGTGCTTCCAGCAGAGGAGTCAGACACAGATCGTCATGCCCGTCGTCTTGCTATTTCAGAAAGGACTGTGTTGGTGAACCCCTGACACTTGCTGGCCCTCTGATGGCGTCTGCACCTTCCCGTTGGTCTGTAAGTCTGGCCGTGGAGACATTTGAACACATGGTTTCAGGATACTTGCGAAGTCCTTTGAGAGGCACGTTCACCACCCTCTCCCTTGGATGTGGGCAAACTTGTCATAATGGCTTTTATTTATTTATTTTTTGCCTCCAGGGTTATCTCTGGGACTCTGTGCCTGCTCCTGTGGCCATCTTTTCCCCACTGTTATTGTTGTTCCTGCTGCTGTTATTGTTGTTATCATTGCTATTGTTGTTGTTGGATGGGACTGAGAGAAATTGAAAAAGGAAGGGAAGACAGAGAGGCAGAGAGAAAGACACTTGCAGACTTACTTCACTGCTTGGGAAGTGACCCTCCTACAAGGTGGGGAGCTGGAGGCTTGAACCAGGATCCTTGCTCCAGTCCTTGCACTTCACACTGTGCTCTTAACACCATGAACTATTGCCCAACCCCAGTCTTACTTTTTTTTTTAAATTTAACTTTATTTACTTATGCTACGTGATAGAACACAGAGACATTGAGAGGGAGATAGAGACAGAGAGACACCTGCAGCTCGGCTTCACCACTTTCAGAGCTTTCCCCCTACAGGTGGGGTCTGGGGGCTCAAACCCGGGTCCTTGTGTACGGTTATGGGTGATGTGTGCACTTAATCAGGTGGGCCTCGGCCGGGTGGCTTGTGACAGCTCTGATGAGTCAGATAAAACCCAGGTGACAGTGAGTGGGTTTCCCAGGTGTCCTAAAAGGCCATATGCATTCTATCTTGGTCACTGGAACATTTTCCCTTGGAGTCTGGAAGCAGCGCTTGCGTTGCTCAGACACGCTGAAGCCGCCCTGCTGCGAGGAAGCTGGGGGTGTTATGTGCCCCAGTAACAACGCCAGCCATGGCTCCCTCCCACCCGGGTACCAGATATGGGAGGAGGAGAAGTTGCAGGAGCACCTGCAGATTCTGTCTGCCCTGGTGTCTTGCCTAGGCCCAGATAACTCTTGCTGACCTCCACTGTATCCTCATTTCTAGCTTCCTCTTTTTTTTTTAAATTAGTGTTTCTGCATACACCACTAACATGCTGGGCCCCACTAGTCAGCCATAACCACTCTACTTCTCCCAAATTCCTGTGTTTGAGTCTTCTGGACTCTACGCCTCAGCAAAACCATCCAACTTAGCTGTCTTTCACATCCTTATGTCACTAAGCACAACTGCCAGTTTGGTCACAGAGGACGCAGAGCTTGATGGAGGGGATCCACACCTATAACCAAACAGCTGTGCTCTCCTGAAGTTGTGAGTGTGTGTGTGTGTGTGAGTGTGTGTGAGTGTGTGTGTGTGAGTGTGTGTGTGTAAGTGTGAGTGTGTGTGTGTGAGTGTGTGTGTGAGTGTGTGTGAGTGTGTGTGTGAGTGTGAGTGTGTGTGTGTGTGAGTGTGTGTGTGAGTGTGTGTGTGAGTGTGTGTGAGTGTGTGTGTGTGAGTATGTGTGTGTGTGTGTGTGTGTGTGTGAGTGTGTGTGTGTGTGTGTGTGTGTGTGTGTGGCTTGTTGTGCTGCAGCGGAGAGCCAGAACGGAGACGTTAAACAACCTGAGCAGTGCCACACAGTAAAGAGTGATTCTGAGACTCAAAACTGGGTCTGCTTGATGCCACACCTCACGGTCATTGCATCTGCAAAATTATTCTTTAATTATTTAAATGATTCTATTCTATTTATTTAATTTTTGGCTAGAGACAGAAATAATTGAGAGGGGAGAGAGAAAGAGAAAGGGAGAGAGAGAGAGAGCTGCAACCCTGCTTCTCTGCTTACAATACTTCCCTTCTTGCAGGTGGGGAGGAAGGGCTTGAACCCAGGTCCATGCACATGGTATAACATGTATGTGCACCACCACCCAGCCCCTACTGTGAAATAATCTTAAAACATGAGGGGCAGGGGCGGGGGTTGGCGCAGAGGGTTAAGCGCATGTGGCACGAAGCGCAAGGACCGGCATAAGGATCCCCGTTCGAGCCCCCGGCTCCCCACCTGCAGGGGAGTCGCATCACAGGCGGTGAAGCAGGTCTGCAGGTGTCCGTCTTTCTCTCCCCCTCTCTGTCTTCCCCTCCTCCATTTCTCGGTCCTATCCAACAATGATGACATCAATGATAACTACAACAATGCAAAAACAAGGGCAAACAAAAGGGAAAACAAATAAATATAAAATAAATAAATAGATAAGTGAATCATCTCAAACCGTGTATAGATGGAGTTGTGAAACCATGGGAGGCAGGTGACTTTCTAACTGCCCATGGTCATGGGTGAGGACTGACCGGCTCATCGTAGGCAGACTTGCCAATCCCAAACACAGAAAGCTGTGGAAAACATGTTGTGATCTTTAATTAAAGTGCATTTTTAAAAATCCACCCTCGTGTGTGCCTACCAAACTGTTCTGTATCTGATTTGAAAAGTGGCCAAGTCAATGACTTTAGCTTCCCTCCGAACCCATATGCCAATCTGGAACTCAGTGTGGAAACCCCCCCCCCCTTCTTTTTGCTCCACTGGAAGAGAGTCATGGGAAAGGCTTGACACTTTCCTGCCCTGCTTGTGTGTAAGTGCTGTCTTCTCACTTCATTTCTTAATACAGGAGTTCTAATCTTTTCCTTGTCTGCTTAGACCCCCAAATGAAGGGCAGATCTGGAAAAAAAAACCTTCCAAGCCACCTATCGGAGGTAAAATGTCTCTTTCCACAGCAGATTGGGGACCAGAAAACTCAGCCCTCATCCTCCCATCTCCGTCCCCAACTCCAGCCCCAAAGGGCTTCTGAAAAGTAATTAAGGCTAGCAAAATATTCACTGAGAGTTGCTCAGGAATTCTGAAAATGCTTGATGAAATGGGAACAGTGTAAGAAAATACATAAATAAATAAGTACGCCGACCTCTTTAAACCTGAGCTCTCGGGAATACATACCTGCGCTCTGCCAGGCTGGACTGAGATGTTACAGCCACTCCAAGTTCCTGGCACAAATTGAGTAACTTTCTGAATAATCAGAGGTCTCTGTGCAGGGTCACAGGTGACAGAACTGCTTCTGCAATTAGCCACCAACTGCATCTGGGAGTAAGGGCTTTCCTTGACAAGGAGCATTATTTATTAATTGTTAATTATAATTTCTCTTATCAGTTTCTCAGTGGATTTGACATCTACTAAGACAGAATGAGGGAAAATATTAAGAGGGCTTCTATAAAAATCAACGTATTTCCAGCTAACAGTGCCCTAGCTGTAGTTGCATCCTGGAATGTCAGATAAAGTAACGAAACTCAGGTGTTTGCCCTAAGACTTGAGCAAGGCTGTTGTTGACAATGGAACATGATGGTCTCCCCAACGCTGTAACATCAGCAAGGTCAGTGAAATGTAATCAGTCAGGCTGGGCCAGTGTGGGACGGCCTCCTTGTGAGTGTCACAAGTCTGTTGCCCAAAGGGCAAAGGAACCATCCACACATGCTTCTTAACTAACCCTCTGAAACTGTTATGATGCAGTTTTCTGAAATCAAGCAAATATATATCACAGTGCTTTTAGAAATATTGAGCATGACATTAAATATTGTCAACTTAATTTTTTTTTCCTATAGGCCTGCCTTCTTCTTGGGGCATTTGGTATAATTCTTTGCAGGTTACAAAAGTCCATAATCACTTCTGACAAATACAGACACATATATTTCCCCAGTAGCAATAAGTGGATTAGATGATATTTCAGATCTAGACAAAACCTAATTAAATTACTACTAACTCTACTAGCCTTTGCGGCTTGATCTTTCTCTGACCTTCAAAGTCATTTCAAACAAATGAAAAAGAAAGCATTCTAACAATATTTTTGCATGAAAACTCTTACAGAAGGCTTCCTGTGTGTACAGGACACATAGACAACTCTATTAGC
Organism: Erinaceus europaeus; assembly: GCF_950295315.1. Taxonomy (NCBI): domain Eukaryota; kingdom Metazoa; phylum Chordata; class Mammalia; order Eulipotyphla; family Erinaceidae; genus Erinaceus; species Erinaceus europaeus. Next base: position 71,425,962 of record NC_080167.1, on the reverse strand, counting down.
CCATGACTAAAGTTGCTGAGTCATTATTGTTTGTTCAAGCCCGTAGTAGCATGAGTTAGCATCTTTCCAGGAAGTACATCAGGTCACTGCAAACAAAGGTTATTCAAACTACATTTTAATGTTTCCCACATTCATTTAAGAAAGGAAAAATATTGTTTTTTAAACAAACATCCTTTCTTCAGATAGGAATTTAAATGTATTCTGGTGTCTTTATCTTCTGTAGCAGAACAGGATAGAGTACAGTCCTACAGAATGAACAAAAGACATTTTCTTTAAATGGACAAAGTAGTAGGAATTTCCTTACAATACCGTGCACTGCAAATCAACATTCATGTGAAAAGGGGCTTTTTGTTTTGTTTTTCTTACTCTTTCTGAAGTGCCTGCATGGTAAACACTATAAGGAAAATAGTTTGTCATTGGTTAAAAGACAATATTTGTGTTCTTTTTTTTTCAAGGCTAGAAGCATTGTGTTATTTGCTTAAAATGGAATTTCACTACAAAGTAACAGATGTGCCTTTTTTAAAATAAGTTGAATGCTAAAAAAAAAAAAAACCCTGCAAATAACATTGACTGCTAGAACCAACAAAGTTCTTCTTTTTTAGCTCTGTCTTTCCTTTGTTTTTTCCTGCCTTAGAGAAAACACTCTATGATTCTCTTAAGAACAAATTTTCTTTGAGCGTTTAAGATATAATCCTGTTTGCCTCCAGGTTCCGCCCCTGTTGTGTGATTTCATTTAAGTATTATGTCTTTGCACTGTGGGAATAGGACTTTTAGAATCTTCATTTGGTAGGAGTATCCTTTTGAAACTTGAAGCAACTAAAAGCAGGGTCTCTTGCATTTTTCACAGTGCTCAGGACAAATCTTTGTAAATAGGAGGTACTCAGTAAACATTTAAATTAAGTTGGACTACTGATTGACAGTGACATCACTGATTAGAGTTTTGTATTGTCCTGATAAATGCACATGGGAAATCGTATAGCGGCCTGGTGATTTTATTGTTCTGCTGGGTAGATCATAGGAAATGTTCCTATGCATGGAAGGGAGCCTGCTGTAAGTCATTATACCAATAGCTTGTTCACCTGCTGTCTGCAGGCATTTTTATGGGAGTTTGGTAATAATATTAAGCACTTGATTTTTTTTAACCTCTATTTCTCTTAAGAGTACATTCCAGGAGTTGAGTGGTGGCGCACCCTGTTAAGCACAGGTGGTGCGAAGCGCAAGGACCGGAGTAAGGATCCCGGTTCGAGCCCCCGGCTCCCCACCTGCAGGGGAGTCGCTTTACAGGCGGTGAAGCAGGTCTGCAGGTGTCTGTCTTTCTCTCCCCCTCTCCGTCTTCCCCTCCTCTCTCCATTTCTCTCTGTCCTATCCAACAACGATGACAACAATCATAACTACAACAATAAAACAACAAGGGCAACAAAAGGGAAAATAAATAATAAAAAAATTTAAAAAAGAGTACATTCCATGGTTCCATTTTTTCCCTCCGTGCTTTCTGGAACTAGTTCCTTGATTAACTGCACACACACACACACACACACACCATGGAGTCACAGTCACATAGTCCACTGAAAAGTGTTCAAGATGGCCCATTTTCAATTTTAGTTTGTTTTGAAATAGAGACAGGAAGACGTGAGGGAGAGACAGAGGAGAGAGAGATCATAAAATGGAGGCTTCTTTCCATGCAGTGGGGGTTGGGCTCGAACCTGGGTCATGGCACATGGCAAAGCAGTGCATTGTCCAAGTGAGGTATTTCGCCAGCTCTCAATTCTCATTCTTAATTAAGAGATTATATACAGCATACAGACTGAATGAAGAAGGGAAGATATGCTGTGCTGTCTGATTTCTTGATTTAATATCCCTGCATTACACTAATCTGGAGATCATCTCCAGTTCTTCAAAATAAATCTTAGAAGGGAAAGATTTACCTTCAGCCTTATTTCCTCACAAGGTTTGTAGTGTCAGAAGCCCTTCAAGTCCTTACTTCAGTAAGGTAGCCTCTGGAAAAAAGGACCATATATTTTACTAAAGTGAAAAAAAAATATATGAGAGGGAACATAGGACTTAAGGAGAAATTGTCATAATGTGGGCAACATTGGAGTCAGCGGATTTAAAATTGTTTATTTTCTATAGGGAGCAGAAGGTGGGAGTTCTGGCTTCTGTCATTGCTTCTCCGCTGGACATGGGTGTTGGCAGGTGGATCCACACCCCCAGCCTGTGTCTGTCTGTCCCTAGTGGGGCAGGGATCTGGGGAGGGGAGGCTCCAGGACACATGGGTGAGGGCGTCTGCCCAGGGAGGTCAGGATGGCGTCATGGCAGCATCTGCAGCTTGGTGGCTGAGGCTGTGGTGTGTCTGCAGATGGCTCAGCTGTTGTTGGTGAGATTTGTTAAGACTCATAGTTGTAGACATTTATTGTTTTGGGAGATCAGTTCTGATCCCTATTACTCTATGGCCACTCCTCCTAGAAGTCACAGTCCATTTTTTTTTTTCTTGTTAAGGTATTTCTCCTACCCACTCTGGTCCAGGCTCTGTTTCAGCTGAACAGAAAGTAAGAACTTCAAAAAGCCCAGTTACCCGCGTCATCGTCTCTGAATATAAACCAGGCTTGGAAGGATGAGTTTTTTTTTTTTATTTTGTCTTTTTATATTTATTTATTCCCTTTTATTGCCCTTGTTGTTTTATTGTTTTAGTAATTATTATTTATGTCGTTGTTGTTGGATAGGACAGAGAGAAATGGAGAGAGGAGGGGAAGACAGAGAGGGGGAGAGAAAGACAGACACCTGCAGACCTGTTTCACCGCCTGTGAAGCGACTCCCCTGCAGGTGGGGAGCCGGGGGCTTGAACCGGGATCCTTACGCTGGTCCTTGCACTTTGCTCAACCCGCTGCGCTACAGCCCGACTCCCAGGCTGAGTTTCTTTACGAGTCCACTGCGTGCTTAATGGCGGCTCATGCAGACAGTGACTGTGACTAGTTTCTGAGCAGAGCCTGTGAGCTTTGAGGTTGGTTGAGCTAAAGCTTCAGTTGTAAGCAACACCTGTCTGCTTTCACTTCTTTTTTAAATTAATTAATTAATTAATTTTTTATTTTTCCTCCTCCAGGGTTATTGCCTGGCTCGGTGCCTGCACCATGAGTCCACCACTCCTGGAGGCCATTCCCCCCCCCCCTTTTGTTGCCCTTGTTGTAGCTTCGTTGTGGTTATTATTATTGCCCTTGTTGACGCAATTCGTTGTTAGATAGGACAGAGAGAAATGGAGAGAGGAGGGGAAGACAGAGAAGGGGAGAGAAAGACAGACACCTGCAGACCTGCTTCACCGCCTGTGAAGCGACTCCCCTGCAGGTGGGGAGCCGGGGGCTGGAACCGGGATCCTTACACCAGTCCTTGTGCTTTGCGCCACATGCGCTTATCCCACTGCGCCACCGCCCGACCCCCCTGCTTTCACTTCTATTCAACGTGCACCACAGCTCGGACTGCTTCCCTTGAGATGGACTTCTGGCTTCAATAGTCAACATGTGTTTGCAAACTGGAGGGCATTATGTTACTTGAAATAAACCAGAGAAAGACAAATACCAGTTCTATTTGCAATCTAAGAAACAAAGTGAATAAGCCAAACTCAGGGTTCCTAAGAACACACTGGTGGTGAACAGGGTTCCATGTGGTTTCAGTGGTTTATCTTATGCCTTTGGACACTCATCATGCATTGCTGGTCTCTCTCTCTCTCTCTGCCCTCTGTTCTCAATTTCTCTCTATCAAGTAAAAAAAAAAAGAAAGAAAAAAGAAATAAAATAAATCACTGGGACATAATGAGTTCACTGGCAACAAGACTGTATTGCAGATCGAAAAATGGCTTTGAAGAGACAGGAAACAGACTTATTGTGGTGCTCACTTTACATAATACACAAATGTCAAATCATTATATTATATACCTGAAACTAATAAAATGTATGTAGAATAAAGAACGACCTCTGAGATAGTCTCACCATATGGCAGCACTGAGAATGTCACCCTAAGCTCTAGGGTATTTTCTCTCCTGGCTTCCACAAATTGTAAATTATTATCTAGAAAATAATGGTAAAGAGAGACAAGGGCAGAGAAAGGATCTGCTGTAAAGTGTTCCATTAGCAAATGAGATTGGCTTTCTTATTCATGTGAAAAGTTCAAGGAGGCAATCTTGTTAAACAGCCATTTTGCATAAAGAAATAATATGCCATAATGGACCTTTTCAAATAACTTTGATGTTCTCCAGAACAATTTATTAATACAGTACTTGGGAGAAGTAAGGGGTGGAGTCTCGCTAGAGGATAGCTTTGGCAGTTGTTGGACAGTTGGTCGTGGCTCAGAGGGTTTTGCGAAAGTCTGAAACTCACTGTGATTCTCTGTTCATGTGCTCTGTGGCCCCATTTCCTCTCACTGCTCTCCTGCCGTCTCTGGTCATTGTCTACATGGGAGAAGCACGGTTTTGACGTTCGAGTCTTGGTAAATGACAACCCCAGCAACTGCAGTGGAGCTTAGATCAGATCTCTCCCTCATGCCCACTGAGCAAAGGCATAATGGAGGGAGGGCAAGAGAGAGAGGAGGCTGAGGATTACTCGTGGTTTGCAAGAGGTGAGTTAAAATTGTGCCGAAATGAAACAAGCGAGGCCCAGCCTTTGGCTCCCTGACTGGAGACGTGTGTGCCTGCAAACACCCGCGTGTGGAACTCAGCCAGCCACTTGGCGCCTAACCTCCCTGTCCTCAACCGTACCACTCAGCCATTGGTCCCATTCTCCTGACTAGTTTAGTTGGGGCAAATGTCTTTATAAGCACTTTCAGTCTCTCTGTGTTTTAGGCACATTGTCAGAAGTCATTATTTCCATCCTGTTTATTAATAAAGCCCTACTTCCTCACCCTGGCACCGTTTTGTAGGGTGTGAAAGGAGCCCCTGGTTAAAGAAATCTGAGGGCCCCCGAAAGAAAGATCCATGAAATGTCGTTCTCTTTGCCGTGCAGACTGAATTGCACTGCACGCAGGGCTTCAGTGTTTCTCTGCCGGCGACTCTCCTTAGAGAACTGTGTGGTTTGCTGTGTGCCTCAGAGCTACTTGGTGCTGTCCAGGTCTCTGCGGACATTTGTCAGACATGCCTCCTACTCTGTGTTGTGTAGCATCAGGAATACAGAGGGAGAGGAATTCATATTCCCGGCTTCCAATAGTGTCTGTGGTCTAGGCCCGGCTTGGGAGTCAGCAAATGGGATGGAGATGTGGAGGTGGACGGCAAAACTTCTGGACATAAGAGATTCTTCCTTTCATCAGCTTTGGTGAAGTGAGCTGTCATGTTGGAGAGCCCACATATCAAGTGGCCCTGAGGACCACTGTCCACCAACAGCCAGCCAGGACCGAGGCTCTCACACCAACAACCCCGTAGAGACTGAATTCCACAAACAACCTCATGGCTGTCCCATACTCATGCTTCTGTGCAAACACAGGGACCCCTGGACAGAGGGCGAGGCAGACCCCGCCTTCATTCCTGAGCCTCAGCAAGTGAGAGCGGGCCAGAACTTTAAGTGCCCAAGTTTAGAGGGCGACTGATTTTCCTGCTGCAGGTAATTCATGTGAATTTTCATCTAGAGTCTGGAATGACCTAAACCAATGTGAGTTTGGTGTTCAAAATTACAATCAAGTGTTTTGAAGGAGAACAGCGGGTGGCTTTTCAGCCAATAAGAAAATAACATGTGGGAGTCGGGCTGTAGCGCAGCGGGTTAAGTGCAGGTGGGGCAAAGCACAAGGACCGCAGTCAGGATCCTGGTTCGAGCCCCCGGCTCCCCACCTGCAGGGGAGTCGCTTCACAGGCGGTGAAGCAGGTCTGCAGGTGTCTGTCTTTCTCTCCCTCTCTTGTCTTCCCCTCCTCTCTCTATTTCTCTCTGTCCTATCCAACAATGACAACATCAACAACAACAACAATAATAACCACAACAATAAAACAACAAGGGCACCAAAAGGGAATAAATAAATAAAATATTTTTAAAAAGACAATAACTGTGTATGTGTATGAGCTTTTCCTGCCAATCACTGCAGGGACTATCTCATCAAAAAATGATTGTGAATGACACTCGGGAGAGTCAACTTCTATGTCCCTTTGTCCCGAAGGAGCTTTATCTCTAAAAGAACAGGCAAATAAATAACTGAGCATCTATTTTTGAGGCAGAAGTAAAATGATGATACAGAGTCCTAGAGACACTGTACTTCCTTCCCTATGTGCATATGGGAAACATTAGTTCCAACGGGGCGGATGGAGAAAGGAAGGACATTGACTTGAAGGAAATGCCGGTTGAATTGGCCTTGAGGAATAGGAAATAAATAGTATTTTAACAGACGAACAGGGTGAGCAAAGCCATCCCCAGGAGAGAATAGAACACAAGAAAAGATTCAGGTGGACAGGAGCAGGGGCTGAGATTCAAGGACTGTCCCACAAGACTGTCAAGTAGAGCCTCCTAATGACTGCCCTAACTAAGAGCTGAGAGCAGAATGGAGTATTCCAGTAATTTGTCTATGGACTGGTCAGTGGATTTTCCTTTCCTTCTCTTCTCTTCTCCTCTCTTCTCTTCTCTTCTCTTCTCTTCTCTTCTCTTCTCTTCTCTTCTCTTCTCTTCTTTCTTCTTCATCATCTTCTTCTTCATCGTCTTCTTCTTCTTCTTCTTCTTCTTCTTCTTCTTCTTCTTCTTCTTCTTCTTCTTCTTCTTCTTCTTCTCTCTCTCTCTCACTCTCTTTTTCCCTCCAGGGTTATTGCTGGGCCTCGGTGCCTGCACTACGAATCCACTGTTCCTCGAGGACATTTTTCCCCCCTTTTGTTGGCCTTGTTGTTTATCATTGTTATTATTGCTGTCATTGTTGTTGGATAGGACAGAGAGAAATGGAGAGAGGAGGGGAAGACAGAGAGGGAGAGAGAAAGACCTGCTTTACCGCTTGTGAAGCGACCCCCGCCCCCTGCAGATTGGGAATCAGGGGCTCAAACTGGGATCCCTACACTGGTCCTTTCACTTGATGTCATGTGTGCTTAGCCTGCTACCACCTGGCCCCCTGGATTTTTCTTTTAACAAAAGAATGACAATCTGAGACAAGGAAAAATAAAAGCAGAATCTCAATTTCTTTTTTAAAATTTTTTTATGATTTATTTTCCCTTTTGTTGCTCTTGCTTTACTGTTGTAGTTATTATTGTTGTTGTTGATGTTGTTGGATAGGATAGAGAGAAATGAGAAGAAGGGAAGACAGAGAGGGGGGGAGAAAGACAGACACCTGCAGACCTGCTTCACCACCTGTGAAGTGACTCCCCTGGAGGTGGGGAGCTGGGGGCTCGAACCGGGATCCTTAGGCTGGTCCTTGCACTTTGCGCCACATGTGCTTAACCCACTGAGCTACTGCCTGACCCCCAGAATCTCAGTTTCTATCTTTTTAGTTCTAGACCTGAGTCTTACACTGGAAACTCATCAAAACATGACCGGCTCTTCCATAGTGACCTCAAGAGGTCCACAATTTTAGTTCTGTGACTTGAGATCCCTTGAGTGTGAAACTCTCCAAGCAAAAGACCATTGACACCTTAATCATCTGCAGCTGAAATTCCACAATGCTCCCAGGACACAAGCGTTTGGCGACTCTAAGAGCCAGACAACTCTTCTTGATGGTGTGTTTCCTAATAGTTAATTGCCCGCTTTTAAGTTGCAGAGATACTTAAACCTTGTCTGAAAAGTTCTGAGGTCCTTTGATTTCTCTTTGTACAAGCTTTCTCCTCATCATTAATAATTGTCATGTACTCCTCTGGACCTAGACCAAATTTTCTGTGTCATTTTAGTAGCAAAGACCCCATCTTGGCAGAGCACATTAATAAAGGCCTAACACATGACAGGTAGGGCAAGGGAATGACTTGGGTGCCCATTTTATATTCCACGCACATGACATCACGTGATCTTCGCTTCCTAGTGTCAGGACTGTGTCAAGGGCCCACATTCGTTCTGCCGATCACGACTGGTAGAGCCGAGACAAGTTTTGGCACCGTGAGCAGATGAGGAGGACATTTTTCTTGAGGGTTGTAGAACAAAGGAGCTATCACCTCTCACAGGGGCTACACGCTGACGGATACTCAACGTGATTCCCATTTTGATGTTCGGACACTAAACTGAGTTAAAGGTGCCTTCTATTGATATGGTAATATGAACTCACTGAGAACCTTCATAGCCTCTCACAATTGTCCTTCTGGGGATATTCAGTGGCTCCTAAGTCTATCACGGCTTTGTCCTTGAGTGAACTAAGGTGCGGCCAAGCTAAATTTATTTACATAAGTAAACAGCAAATAATGAATCTCTGGAAATTCTGATCTAGACTAAACCAACCCTATGGGAGCTGCCTCTTCAAATGAAAACTCTGTCCTCTGGATTCTCTCATAAACTGTCAAAGTCTGCGAGCCCTAAGTCATTAAAAGGGAGGGGAGTGCTAGCTGGTTGTATGCACAGTGGCTGAACCTTAGTCCCCGCTGCTCCAATGGAAGCATGGGGGTGTGAGTGACAGGCCCAGTGGGTGAGTTCTTTCTATCAGAGTACAGTGCAGGCAGTGAGTCTGGCAGACTTGCTGTCTTTCCCCAGAACAACAGCCCCCTCTCAGGTGGTGGAGCCTGGCCCCCAACACCTAGGATGGCCAGCGTGGAGGGAAGGGCTTCCTATGTACAGCTTCTCTTTTAGTTTGGCCGCTGCTGGGGCTTCATCACTCCGGGTTGACTTTTTCCCATAGACGGAGCCAGGGAGATAGAGAGCTAGGGAGAAAGACTCCGCAGTGCTGAAGCTTTCTCTACTGCTGCCAGGTGGTGGTGATGGACTTGGGCATGTCTTACTTGCTGGGTAAAGTAGGTAACGCTATGCAGGTGAGCTCTTTGCCACACCAGCTTATTGTCTCTTGAAGTAAAGAATCTGCCTTCTTGTCAGCTGGGCAAGTGCTCTGGAGTAAATGACAATGTATTTTGTAATCTATTATATCTGTCTGTCTTCTTTTTATTTTAATTAATTAATTAATTTATTTATTTATTATTGGATAGAGACAGAGACAATTTGGGAGGGGAGGGGGAGATAGAGAAAGAGAGAGACAGAGAGACACCTGCAGCCCTGCTTCACCACTTGTGCAGCTTTTCCCCCTGCAGGTGAGGTCTGTCTGTCTTCCATCTACCATCTACCATATCAAGAAAACATACCAAGGACGATGTACCCTATGTACATTTATCCTATGTACATTTATCCTATGTACATCGTCCTTGGTATGTTTTCTTGATAGTAAAGTTTTACTTTGCCAGAAAAAAACCTGCTTTCCTTGGTACTTTTAGACATATAAAAATATTTTTAAGCAAATTAAGAATGCAAGGTTGCACAACTGGTTAATGGCCAAGGGATGCCTAGGGCATATATGTCTCAACTCCCTGGATCTTTCTATGAAACCACACAATTGATAGTGAAAATTAAGCAGGAACTCTGGTGCTTGTAGTCACATTCCTATATGATTGTGCTGTTCTGTCATCGTCAAATTATGTGCGTCACTGAGTGTCAGGAATCTGGGACCGCACAGAACAAGTCAGCACATTATACTCTGAGCATTCCCCTTGGAATCAATTAAAGACCATCTTGAACAAGTTAGTTCTTCTGTTTCTTCATTAGGAAGGAACATATGAACAGAATATTTGGGCTATGTAATTTTTTATTCATATTAACTATAGAAAATTAGCTAGAGAATCTGTAATAAGTTGTGAAATTTGACACCTTATGAACTTATTAAAGTGAAAGTTTTCCTCATAGGCTTTAAGTTGTTCAACTCCATGGCCTAAAATTATAATTCAATAGTTTTACGGGCGTGTAGTAATTTTTAAATTACAAGAAAATGATTGTCGCAGAGCCAGCAAGATAATTTGACTTGCAAGGAGCTTGGTTTGTCATTCATAGGACCTGTGTTTGAGTCTGGTCTGTGCCAGGGAAGTGTCAGGGCTGTGGTGTCTCCCCCCAACTCCCTCTGTTTTTCTCTAGTTGAAATATTCTGTTTGGAGAGGTGACAGGTACTGAAACAAAACGAAACAGAAGAATACAATCATCCCACAAGTTTTCTCTTTGTATAACAGAAAATAATAGATGTTCCAGTAGCAACATAAAATAATTAACTAATGATCGTATCTTAACTTTGAATGAAAAAATTCTGGTAGGGGTGGCAGGTGATGGTGCAGCCAGTTGACACACACACACCGCAAAGACCAGGGTTCCAGACCCTGTTTCCTACTTGCAGGGGGGAAGCTTCACAAGTGACGAAGTAGATCTGTAGGTGTCTGTCTTTCTCCCTCTCTATCTCCTCTCCCTCTCAATTTCTCTCTGTTCTATTAAATAAAGTAAAATAAAATAAAATAATAAACGGTCACCAGGAACAGTGGATTAGTAGTGTCAGCATCGAGACCCGATGAGTCTAGTAAACCAGGCCACCTACCTGCAATGCTGACAAACACTTTTACCCCTCTCCCAACCTGGTCCTTACACTGCAGCTAGAGGAGTCTAGTAAACCAGGCCACCTCTTTTTCAACTTCCCCCTTGGATTTCTTCATAAGGGGAAATCAGATCCAAGATCTGTACTTTAGCTTTTGATCTGGGACAGTCACTTTCCTGGACGTATCTTGGATGCCTGTTTTCTATTCTGTGTCATCTCATTTGCTGTGTTAGGGGGGTTTATGAGGTCAGGATCGCGTGAGCCCTGGAATGGGACAAGGCTCCTAGGTAACCTGGGTGGCCATGTTTTGACCACATTAGGACTCTGATTTTGAGTCTAGGCCTCCATCAGAATCTCACCTAGTCCGGCACATAACTGATATGTTCATTCACAGAGTGTACAGTTCTGGGGTCTGTGACACATGCCAGACATTAGGTTTTGAAGAGAGAAACACAACAAGAGCAGGACCAAGTTCGCATTTTGTGGAGTTTATGTGCCAATGGGACACACACACACACACACACACACACACACACACGGAGGCAAATTTAGGACACAACACATCCTTTCTTCAATTTTAGGTTGTAAAAATCCTGGCTGACAATGGTAGGTAGCATAAAAAGAGGTAGATAACAGTCCCAAGGAAAGAGAGATGATAGAAAGATAAACCCAAAGGGCTGGAGAGATAGCATAATGTCTATGCAAATGGATTTCATGCCTGAGGCTCCAAGGCCCCATGTTCAATTCCCAGCACCACTGTCAGCCAGAGATGAGCAGGGATCTGGTGTCTCTCTGTACCTTTCTCTATCACTAAAATAAATAAAATGTTAAAAAAGACAAAGAAGGGCTGGTGGTGGCACGCTTGGTTGAGCACACATGTTACAGTCTGCGAGGATCCAGGTTCGAGCCCCTAGTCCCTACCTGCAGGGGAAATGCTTTGCAAGTGGTGAAGCAGGGCTGCCGGTATATGTCTTCCTATTTCCCCCTTTCCTCTCAATTTCTGGCCATCTCTATTCAATAAATAATGTTAATTTTTTTAATAAAAAAAGACAAAGAAATCTAAGACAACTACTACTATGTTTAAGTTCATTGAAAGAAAGATGATGCATAGGGTTAACAAAGTATAGCAATTAAACATAAAAATGGCAATACATTTTCCGATTTAAAGACAAATATCAGAATTCACAGAAACAGTGTAGGTAGTATGATGTTAAAAAAATGAGGGAAAATATCGTACCCTCAAAACCAATGTAAAATCATTTTGACAAATACTGGAACAGAAGTTTGAAATTTTCACAGTAAAGGTATTTTGACTAGACATAAGCAAAATTCACAACATGGGACTTTACAGTGACCGTACTGGGAGAAGGAAGACAAGAAGATTACAGTTTCACAGTATAAAATATAAAGGCAAAGAATGAGAGTCTATATTTTTAAAAAATCTGGGTAGGCAGTTATTTAAACACAAGGGTAAGGCGCTTTTACAGATAATTTTGAATGTTCATCACTTCTGGAAGAAGTTGGAGGAATTAGAGTAGGAAATGAAAAAAAAAAACAGAATCAGGAGAAAGCAATTAAATATTAAAAACCAGGGAATACTAAGTACTCGTGTTTATTACTGCTTTGGTAAATGACTATGAAGTAAAAAAGCTTATGCAGTACATATGAAACCAGAATAACGAGAGCGTGTATACAGTGCAACGATAGCCCTAACAAAAATGTAGAAGACATTCACAGAGAAAAACCTTGAACTCAACGGGAAGATAGTTTCTATTCTCCACACAGAGGAGGCACAAGGCATTTTCGGAAAAGAAGACCTAGTATCCCACGGCTGCTGATTTCCCCCCAATTTCTGTTGACATTTGGGTTGGATCCCCATCCATTTCCCAGTAGGCAGCTGGTTGAGGGAGGTCAGATATTTTGCTGCAGTGAATTAAGGTTTGGACTCTTGGGCATCAGATATTGACTTGGGTTTCTGGTGTTGCATATGCCACAGGGGTGCTCTGATTCTTTCTCTCCTCCTTTGTCTCCCTCTTGAGTGAGTGAATGAATGAATGAATGAATGAATGAAGAGTCTTGAAGAATCATCTAGATATGGGGGTAAACAGAAGTCATCTTGTATCCCGCTGGGTTTTTTAAGGAGTTGACATCATCTCAGAAGCTTTTAGCGGGGATAGGGTGGTAGCGCAGCGGGTTAAGTGCACATGGTGCCAAGCACAGGACCCGCGTAAGGATCCCGGTTCGAGCCCCCGGCTCCCCACCTGCAGGGGAGTCACTTCACAGGTGGTGAAGCAGGTCTGCAGGTGTCTGTCTTTCTCTCCCCCTCTCTGTCTTCCCCTCCACTCTCCATTTCTCTTTGTCCTATCCAACAATGAAGGACATCAACAACAACAATAATAACCACAACAAGGCTACAACAAGGGCAACAGAAGGGGAAAAAGATGGCCTCCAGGAGCAGTGGATTCATGGTGCAGGCACTGAGCCCCAGCAATGACCCTGGAGGCAAACAAGCAAACAAACAAACAAACAAAGAAGCTTTTAGAGACAGCCTGCCTGGTAGTGCAAGTCTGGTTTCAAGTCCAGCCCAACACGGGAGCACTCTGGAGGGCTCTGCACTAAATCCAGGCCTACAATGTGTGTCTTATTCTCCCTCCCCCCACCTCTCTCCATGAAGATAATACATAGGAAAAAAATGTTTTTAAGGCCATGCTCCATTGAGGAAAGGGTGTGACTGTCTGTCCAGTTGACATCAGTGGCCTGTCTAATAAATCACCAGGGCTCGGTGGTCTTGTAAAACTTTATGATAACATTGTTAAAAAAACAACAAAAAACCTTTTTCCTGGGTATCAGCATGACTGGCGCCTAGTTTAACATTTCTTAGTATCAGGAGACAAGGCCGAGGGCAAAAGGGAGTAAGAGGATATAAGATACACAGAGAGCAAGATAGACCCAGTAACTCCTGCTCATTAACAAGGCAACTAGGACATAGAATTGGAGACAGATCTATAAATGGAAACATGGCATATGACATCAGAGAAATCACAAACCAGAGCAAATTATCAATATTTAAGTGAATTTTGCTTGGGAAATTAGTTCACCTTATAAACAAAAATTAAATTATATCCTTGTCTCATACTAAAAACTAAAAGAACATTAGATGGCTTTAAGTTTTGAGGATGAAAAGCACAAATCTATTAGAAGACAATTTCAGGGGTTACTTTTGTTTAATGACCAGCAAAGATCCTGAATTGAAAAGAAAATAGATAGGATTTGCTGAATAAACATAAAAGATTTTTACTTAACAGAGGTGATGGATCGATGATAGAATGAGAGAAGATAATTCCAGTTTCCATTCTTGATAAAGAATTTAAATATGTTATATGTGCAAATCTGCAAAGCAAAACAAGTAGAATAGAAACAAATAGAAGTGGAAAGTAAAGCTAAAACCAAACCTTAGGAGGTACTTGAACTCACTGAGAGATACAAAATGCAAATTAAAGCACTGGGCTGATGTACTTAGTAAGTATCGCCAAGGTCAAGGTGCAGAAGCAGGAGTAGCAGGCATTTCCAGGGCGAAAGGGAACTAAAAATGAAGGGTGCACTTATTGGTCATAGCACAAACTGGTTCAGCCTTCTGAAGAGGAATTCCAAAGTGCTTTATGAATTTGCATGTGTACATTTAACCCAACGATTCTACATTTAAGTCTGTCACTTGTTAGAGTTCTCACAGAGTCACAATTCACTTGGGTCTTGTCTGACTCCACACAGACATTTCTGGAGGATACCACCAGCCAGGTTGATGGCAATAGCGTAGGGACTTTTAATTTTTTAATATTTATTTATTTGTTTATTTCCTTTTGTTGCCCTTTGTTGTAGTTGTATTATTGTTGTTATTGATGTTGCCATTGTTGGATAGGACAGAGAGAAATGGCGAGAGGAGGGGAAGACAAAGAGGGGGAGAGAAAGATAAACACCTGCAGACCTGCTTCACCGCCTGTGAAGCGACTCCCCTACAGGTGGGGAGCCGGAGGCTCGAACCGGGATCCTTATGCCAGTCCTTGAAATTTGTGCCACCTGCGCTTAACCCGCTGCACTACCACCCGACTCCCCCTTAGGGACTTTTTAACTTCTCTTTTCAAAGTCCTTATCTATATGTTTTCAAAATTCAAGATAGCATCATGCTATCTTCTGTTCTTCTTCTAGTGTTTGCCCTTCTTCCGTGGCCAGTCAACAGCGTCAGGTTGAGCCTGATGTCAAGTTTTGAGACCTCCTTTGAATCTGGAGAGGTGGCAGTCATTGACTATGTGGGTCATAGTCTGTGTGTAGCCGCAGGGGCAGTTCGGGTCGTCTCTGGCTCCCCAGCGATGGAACATAGCGGCGCACCGGCCATGGCCTGTTCGATAGCGATTGAGGAGGGCCCAATCATAACGTGCTAGGTCAAAGCCGGGTTGACGCTCGCAGGGGTCTGTGATGAGGTGTTTGTTCTTGACCTCAGCTGACTGCCAGCTCTGTTTCCAAGAGACTGGAACAGAGAAGTTCAGTGTAGGCGTAGGGGACCAGATTGGGTGACGAGACGTCAAGCGTTGGACAGGGTGGGCGAAGATATCCGCGTATATTGGCAGGTCCGGTCGAGCGTAGACGTAGGAAATGAACTTAGATGATGCCGCATCCCGACGAATATCTGGCGGGGCGATGTGACTAAGAACTGGCAGCCATGGAACCGGGGTGGAACGGATGGTTCCAGAAATTATCCTCATGGAGGAATATAATTTGGAATCGACCAAGTGGACATGGGGGCTACGGAACCATACTGGGGCACAGTATTCTGCAGTGGAATAGCATAATGCCAGAGAGGATGATCGTAGTGTGGAAGCGCTCGTGCCCCATGAGGAGCTGGCCAGTCTTGCAATGATGTTATTCCTCGCGCCCACCTTTGCTGCAGTTTTTATGAGATGTTCGTGAAATGACAGAGTGCTATCGAGAGTAACGCCAAGATAGACTGGCTGGGCTTCATGCCGGATTCTCGTATCGCCAAGCTGCACATTAAGCTCACGCGAGGCCGAGGCATGGTGTATCTTCTGTAAAACCAAGTGATGCTAATATTCCAAAGACTTGTAGGAGCTGAAGGGTATGGAGCACAAGAAAATACTGAATCTATCGCACGTCCTGAGTGAAGCTGCATAGCGCCTGTAGGTCTGCAGGCCGGTGGCTGTGACTCAGTGAGCAGGACGATCGCTGCCCGGACCTACAGACACGGAGCTCCTGTTGTCTGCTTCAACTTCTTTGTCAGCCGCCCCACTCTGAAGTTTGCCCGTCTACTCACAGAGCCTTTTTATCGAGGAAGTATGGGGTAGGGTTAAGAAATGAACATCTGCTTTGGCAGTCTTTAACTTGCCGAATGTCACAGGACCAAAGAAAGCGCTAAGAAGTGGCCAGCATCCTTAATTTTGTATGATGGTTGAAATGGGATCTTCACAGGTCTTCTGTCAGCCTTCAGGACGAATCAGTCTGTTTTCTTTGTTTGCTTTTTTTTAAATGCTTTTTTCTTTTAAATATTTATTTATTTATTCCCTTTTGTTGCCTTTGTTGTTTTAGTTATTATTGTTGATCATCGTTGTTGGATAGGACAGAGAGAAATGGAGAGAGGAGGGGAAGACAGAGAGAGGGAGAGAAAGACAGACACCTGCACACCTGCTTCACGGCCTGTGAAGCGACTCCCTTGCAGGTGGGGAGCCAGGGCCTTGAACCGGGATCCTTCTGCCGGTCCTTGCGCTTTGCGCCACCTGCGCTTAACCTGCCATGCTACCACCCGACTCCCCTTTCTGATCTTCTAACCAGACTTGTCTAATCTGAATTACAGACCCAAATCATAGAGGCATCAGTCCAGTCTTTCACATCTTAAATCCGGAGCACTTCATCTAAGGCCTTTTGTTGGATTATTTCTACGATTATAAGACATAGCAGCAGAATCATGTTGAGGCTTTACACGGAGATGAGACGTTATTTAGCATCAATTCAAGGAACAGAGTCATCAAGAAACCCTACTTAAAAAAACAAAAACAAACGAACAAAAACTCACTTATTTGGGGCTGGGTTGTGGTACATCTGGCTAAGTGCACATGCCATAATGCACAAGGACCTGGGTTTGAGTCTCTAGTCCCCACCTGCTGGGGTGGGGGGTGGACATGAGTGTTGAAGCAGTGCTGCAGATGTCTCTGTCTCTCTCTTTCTCTCAATCTTCCCCTCCCTTCTCAATTTCTGTCCAATAAATAAATAAACACATTTATTCTGTAGTTGCCCCTCTCTCCTTCCATCTGTCTATAATCCATTTGCAATAATCTTTGTATATGGTGTTAGACTGTGGCCAGGCTTCATTCTTTGGCATGTGGCTGTCTAGTTTGTTCCCAGCATCATTTTTTCACTTTGGAGTAACATTACATCACAACACTCTATAACTTTCAGGGGTGCAAAAAAAATCAGCATGTGTCTGTGCTCCATTCTAGTCCAACACTGAAAGTCCATGTCTATCTTTTGCTATATAACTGCTCTCTTTGAGCAAGTGGACTCATGCTCTGGCCCTCCCTCCTGTGCTGGTAACCATTACAGAGCCTTAGACTTCTGAGCTTCTATTTTTATTTTATTCAGTTCATTTGTTTGTCTTCTCTCTATTATATACAAGTGAAATCATATAGTGTCTGCTTTCATGTTTATTCTTGTGCAATGTCAAGAGAGAGAAATCACTTTGAAAATCAGAAGATATCAAGGAGGGCACTTTGAGAACATTTTGAAAAACAGGACCAAGACATGTTTTCTCTCCTCTAGGAGTTTACCTCAGCTCACAAAATGTTTGCCACAGCTGACACAAAGCACTGCTGCTCGAAGGGATCCCTATTACCACCTGCCTGTCTAAATCAACTTTCTCCGCAAGCCTCCCACGCGTTTGAATTATGGTTTGATGTTCATTTGTTGTTCGGATTGTAATTAAAGTGCAATTAATCTCTGATAAAACCACGTCTACTCTGATTCACTGAATCAAAAATTTTGAAGGTACATTTTCCTTTTATTACTTTATTAATAACCAACTTCTAGCTAATCAAACAAGTACTGCAATAAATTTATGTGAGTCATTGATGAAAAAATCGAATGAATTTTCTTTACAATATTTTGAGCTGCAGCATGGCTAAAACATTCTTATCTCTGCCAATATTTTAATGTGTTTAATGCCAGCCTGACTAATAAAATACTTTTTGAAATGCTTAAAATTTAGGCCACGCTAAACCAGTCGTCAAGCTTTCCATTACTTAGACAAAAGTTTCATCTTAATGACTTCCAATGACTGAACTATTTTCTTAAAATTTCAAGATGTTTACTGAAATGCTACTTAAGGATTTTTGCTTGTTTCTTTTTTTCAACAAAACTCATTTAAAAAAAATCACTTATGTTCACTGATCTCACTTACTTTCAGGCTTAAGGCCTTACCTTTCTAGGGGCAAAATGCTGTGTCATTGATAATTTTCTTTATGGAATCTTCTAATTTGCTTCCTGTTTTCAGTGACAGAAATCACATGTAAATAAGGTTTGAAATGCACAGGAATAAAATTGAGAGTTGCAGTACATGTGGTCATTAGAGAGTCTGCAAAAGCTGAGTTAACCAGGGCAGACTGGATGGGTTTAAAGCATCCTGTTTCATCACAGCCTACGCGCAAAACTCTCCCCAGACACCATACAAATTATAATACTTAGGGGCCAACTCTAGTTTCTAGTTAGCTCCCTGCTTGGCTTGGCCGTTGCTTCCCCAGCAAGCCTCAGACACTGGGTGGATACATTCTCAGTTCTGAAAAGTTTGCCCAAGTTGGATGAAGCCTGTCTGGCCTTGCCCGACTAACTCTCCCAGCCTACAAATGTTCAAATGTTCCTGCATATGGACCACACAGCACATGCAAGGCGATCAAAACCTGTCAGCCCTTGGAGGATTCGTCTGGTATTTTCAGCCATTTTAATAATTAACTGGAGAGCTCTGGAATTAATAATTTAATGGTTCAGTTTAGTATGTGGTGGGACCAGCCCTTCATGGTGGTTGAATTAGTTGTTTGGCTTTCCTGGACTCAGTCATAGAAGTTCTGGGGTTTGAGTAGGTTCTCCGAAAACAGCTGTACAATCCCAGCTACCTGGAAATGGTTCGCACAAGCATCACTGTACCGTGATGTGGGTGAGGAGACAAGAACTCAAGAACTTTCTGTGATAAAGCCGTCACATTTTTGTTCTGATGAGTATATACATACGACACAAAAACAGACATGTGGCTAGGAGTTTGGGGGAAATGTTCAATATACTGTTTTATAAATAAAGAGTTTTCCTGAGAGAGGGCTTGTCTTTCTCGAAACTTCTACACATGAGACATGATGATTTTCCATAGAAAAGCATCCAGACACACATGTCCGTACAGGTGTAGACGTGAATTCCCCATTTCCACTTCTATTCACCAAAAGACCCCAAGACCTGAAGAAGGTATTGCTTTAACATCCCCTAAAACATGATATATAACATGATTTAACATTTATAACAGAATTTAATAGCCCCTTCAAAGCAAAGACTAGTTGTCTTTTATGTATTTAGGTAATTACATAAAACTATTTGTAAATTCCTTGATAATAATTAAGGATTAAGAGAAATTTAGGATTTAGAAACTTCCAAAATACAAGGGCCAGCAAGAGAATGTTGAGAAGTTATCCCTCCTTTATTTCGTCAGAAAAGTACTTGTGAATACTTCTTTATTCCATGAGATGTACACCCAGAAAAGGTTTTAGCAGTCTCGGAAAGTAGAGGGTCTTTTCAAGACCTGCAGGAAAATATCTCCCAGTAGCCTTTAGACAATTCTTGCCATGTCTGTCATTGAAGAAGCAGACACATGCATCAATTAGGCCTTCCCAAAGTGTAGCATGAATTAGAGGCCCATGCAACGTACAACCGCGAATACACTCTGTTGGAATGTTTCGATCAGCCCAATTGTTTTCATGATAAATTCCCTTTAGAATGTGGAAGGATCTGTTGACAGACAGAAACAGGAACTAACAATGGACTATTCAGACTTGCAAATGATGGGACATTTAATTATTCCCGAAACAGCCTTCCTCAGTTAGGGTCTGATCATTGAATCCATCATCCGTTAGCTCATATGCATGAAACATTTATCATGTCTTCCTCAAACAGGAGTCCGTCATCTAAATACAGATTTGGGGGCCATCCATTTCAGCATGGTATTTCATGGAGAGCCTGGAATTTCATTTATTTTCTGTAACAGAGATAAAGTGTTTGTAAACGATGTGATAAGACCAAGAAGAGAAGGGAGTGTGAAATCTAGCTTCCCACAGAGATGAACACCAGCTCCACTAAAGACAGGATGGTCACAGCAAGAGGAAGGGGAGAGACGGCATGTCTGTATTTTCATGGCGGGGAAGGCTCCATGGTTCCCAGGTGTGGTTTTGTTGTTGTTATTTTTTAATGTGTACTTATTTTTAGTACACTGGGTTTTCAAGATAATTTGAGTTTAGACTAATCTGGAGGCAGAAAGTTCAAGACAAAATAAAATTTAGTATATCTGAATGTCAAAAAAAATATTTGTGAAATAATGTCTCAAAGCAACACACACACACACACACACACACACACACACACACCTTTTAAAGGCATCACTAACTGCTTCTTCATCTGGGTTCCTAATCTCTACCAACAATTTTCAGTTTTTCCTTTGGTGTGGGGGTAATGACTCAAAAGGTCATATATGTGAGACATTTGTTCTATCTTGAACCTCTACCGTAAGTCCTTTTTATTTATAAAAAGGAAACACTAACAAAACCATAGGATAAGAGGGGTACAACTCCACACAGTTCCCACCACCAGAACTCTGTATCCCATCCCCTCCCCTGACAGCTTTCCTATTCTCTATCCCTCTGGGAGTATGGACCCAGGGTCATTGTGGGATGCAGAAGGTGGAAGGTCTGGCTTCTGTAGTTGCTTCCCCGTTGAACATGGGTGTTGGCAGGTGGATCCATACTCCCAGCCTGTCTCTCTCTTTCCCTAGTGGGGCAGGGCTCTGGGGAAGCGGGGCTCCAGGACACACTGGTGGGGTCGTCTGCCCAGGGAAGTCTGGTCGGCATCATGCTGGCATCTGGGACCTGGTGGCTAAAAAGAGAGTTAACATAAAAAGCCAAACAAATTGTTGACTAATCATGAACCTAAAGGTTAGAATAGTGTAGATGAAGAGTTGGGGGCTCTCCATTTTGTAGATAGCTAGTAGGAATATTTTAGTTATATTCCTACTATGTGGAATATCCTGTGGCTATACTAGTTTTTTTTTTTTTCCCCTGAGCCTGAAATCTGATATGCAGGTGGATCCAATTTATTGTCTGGGAAAATGATGTCATGGTTGGAAAAAAGACCAGAAAGCTGGATCAGGGAAGAGAGTAGCTCCCTAATATGGGAAAGGTGTATAAATATTGTTGACTGTAAACCCCATCGATTTGATGTGATCTGGGGCCAATATTCAGCTGAGGAGCCTGTGTGACCTCTGCACCACTGTAGATCTGAGTTCACATTCTGTGGTCCTGAGTAGGAATGTTCCAAGCTGCCCCAATATCTGGAACAACAAAATAGACCCCTTCGTAGACCTCGAATAAATTCCTCTCTCCATTGTTACTGGTCATCTCTGTCAGGAACAACAAAACCGACCCCTTTGTGGACCCCCATAGGATCTTGCCCTCAACTTAGATCACCAACGGTAGAGAATGTTCCATCCTCCAAAGGGAGGCTGGACAACGTACTCTATGCTCCACCTGAGGAAGATGGGTCCTGAGATTGGGGCAGCTTGGAACGTTCCTACATATTTATTTTTATGTGGAGAGAGAGGGGGTGATAGCACAGTGTTGCTGTGGCCTATGTGGTACCCGACATTGGGCAGATTGTTTCAGGCAGGCAAGTCCAGGGCTCTGCTTTCTGAGTCCTCGTTGTCCTCCTCCCCTTCCCCTTCCACCTCTCCTCTCTTCCTTCCACCCTTTCCACTTCTCCCTCCCCCTTCTCCTGCCATGATTTAACAGCCCCTAAAAGCAAAGACCAGAGAAGTGAGCTGACTGGCTCAAGGTCGTTGCTGAGATGACAGCTAGACTTGAGCTCATGTTTAATGACACTTCTTAAAATGTTATTTTATTTTACCCCTTGGCCAGTACAAAATACACAATTATGGGAGGTGGGTGGTGAAGCAGCTGGTTGAGTGCACATGTTACAATGTTCAGGGACCCAGGTTCAAGTTCCTGGTCTCCACTTGCAGAGGGGAAACTTTATAAATGGTGAAGCAGGGCTGCAGGTGTCTCTGTCTCCCCCTTCCTCTGAGTTTCTGGCTGTCTCTATCCAATAAATAAATAAAGATGAATTTTTTTTTAAAAAAAGGAAATTATACAACTGTGTGTGTGTGCGTGTGTGTGTGCGTGTGTGTGCGTGTGCATGTGTGTGTGCGTGTGCGTGTGCGTGTGCGTGTGCGTGCGTGTGCGTGTGTGTGTGTGTATGTGAGTGTGTGTGAGTGTGTGTGTGAGTGTGTGTGTGTGCGTACCCAGTTGCAGCTGACAGAGTATCTATGGAATTTTCACCACATTATGAAATCAAGAACTAAATATCTATAGTCTATTCCAACTTACTGGACTAAGTTACAAAAAAAACCTAATAGTTTTGGATGTTCTGTGAAAAACACAAAAATTCTTCATCTTGTTTTTAAAATTCTTGTGAAAAGCATACATGTATTACAGAGAGAGTGAAGTAGAATGGAGAAGATCGAGCTCTGGAACTTGTGGATAACCACTTACTTGAAATAGGCAGTACAGACACTCCCTGTTCTCAGGTCCGACTTTTAAAACCAGGATGATGGCCAGCTTCCCTGACTTTACCTCCTCTCCAACGCTTTTTCCTTTGACACACCTGAGGTCAGGTCTGAGTCAGTGATAGCAGATGGCAAGAAAGGAGAGAGAAGGGGCCGGGTGATGGCGCGCCTAGTTGAGCGCACACGTTACAGTGCACAAGGACCAGGGTGGAGCCCTGCTTCCCACCTGCAGGGGGAAAGCTTTGCAAATGGTGAAGCAGGCCTGCAGGTCTCTCTTTCTCTCT
Organism: Erinaceus europaeus; assembly: GCF_950295315.1. Classification (NCBI taxonomy): domain Eukaryota; kingdom Metazoa; phylum Chordata; class Mammalia; order Eulipotyphla; family Erinaceidae; genus Erinaceus; species Erinaceus europaeus. Next base: position 71,403,342 of record NC_080167.1, on the reverse strand, counting down.
CCTTTCCTTCTTGATTTCTCTCCATCCAAAATGGATAAATAAATACAAAATTTTCAAAGAGAAAACTGAAAAATAGGAAAAAAAAATAAGAAAGGAGAGAGCGTTGGGCTGTCACATGAGACAGCCAGTGCTGACTGCATGTAATGTGGCTTTATTACAGAGCCAGGAAATCACAAGCCTATGGAACTTTCTTTAGGGTTTAACTGTCATTTCCTTTGTTACTAGTGAGAGAACACTCTCTTGTTTACTTCCTTTGTTTTGGCAGAAGTGGCTTAGTCCCTTAACTATGATCAAGGAAATAATAATAATCATAGTTATAATAATGTAGCTAGCTTTATTATTGCCCTAGGAGAGACAGAGAAACAGAAGATTTCCTTCACTGTTCTGATAAGGGAACTTGAAATTAATATAGATGAACCGCGGCGATTCAGCTGACCGATGCCTACGGAGAAGACGTAAACAAGTCAGGAGGAGACAGCTTGGGAATAGATAGAGACCACCCACCTTCTCACGAGTGAGTTGGCAAAACAGAGGAGACAGTACAAGTTTTAAAGTGGGGAATCAAGAAGAATGACACAGGAAGTCACGATTACATAAAACCTTTGACTTCTTTTTTTTTTTTTTATTTAAGAAAGGATTAATTAACAAAACCATAAGGTAGGAGGGGTACAACTCCACACAATTCCCACCACCCAATCTCCATAACCCACCCCCTCCCCCGATAGCTTTCCCATTCTCTATCCCTCTGGGAGCATGGAACCAGGGTCATTGAGGGTTGCAGAAGGTAGAAGGTCTGGCTTCTGTAATTGCTTCCCCGCTGAACATGGGCGTAGACTGGTCGGTCCATACTCCCACTCTGTCTCTCTCTTTCCCTAGTAGGGTGGGTCTCTGGGGAAGCTGAGCTCCAGGACACATTGGTGGGGTCTTCAATCCAGGGAAGCCTGGCCAGCAGCCTGGTGGCATCTGGAACCTGGTGATTTACAAGAGAGTTAACATACGAAGCCAAACAAATTGTTGAGCAATCATGGACCCAAAGCTTGGAATAGTGGAGAGGAAGTGTTAGGGGGGTACTCACTGCAAACTCTAGTGTACTTCTGCTTTCAGGTATATATTTTGCAGTAGTTTATGGATACGTGTTTGACTTCTGAGGCAGCCCTGTAAGCTGTTCCTTGCGCCCACCTGCTAGGGTGCGAGTCTTACCTCAGGGGGACACAGTGGCATCTGTGAGCGGCGCTGCGCTGAGAGTCTGCCTTTCCTGAGGTGTGTGCAAACCCTCTGCAGCTTCCCGCACCTGCCTCAGCCTTCTTTTCTCTCTCGGCAAGAACAGTTTAGGACAATGCCCCCATAAACAACGGTTACCGTTTTTTTCTGTTGGACATAGCATTTTGAAAGTCTGTCATCCTTTGGAAATCTTTGTGTGTGTGTGTGTCTGTGTGTGTGTCTGTGTGTGTGTCTGTGTGTGTGTCTGTGTCTGTATGTGTGTCTGTGTGTGTTTGTCTGTGTGTGTTTGTCTGTGTGTGTGTGTCTGTGTCTGTGTGTGTGTCTGTGTGTGTCTGTGTGTGTGTCTGTGTGTCTGTGTGTCTGTGTCTGTGTGTGTCCGTGTGTGTGTGAGTGTGTGTGTCTGTGTCTGTGTGAGTGTGTGTGTCGGTGTGTGTGTGAGAGTGTGTGTGTCTGTGTGTGTGTCTGTGTTTGTGTGTGTGTCTGTGTGTCTGTGTCTGTGTGTGTGTCTGTGTGAGTGTGTGTGTCTGTGTGTGTGTGAGTGTGTGTGTCTGTGTCTGTGTGTGTCTGTGTGTGTATGAGTGTCTGTGTCTGTGTGTGTGTCTCTGTGTGTATGTCTGTGTGTGTGTGTGTGGTGGGGAGGTGGAATCCATTGCTGGTAGAAAGCCATTTACTATAAGCCCACACATCCTCTCGTGGAAAGAAAAGATGCTAGACCTTTTGCAGGACTCAGGGCTGAAATTGACCTAATCTGGACAGGATCTGGTCCCAAGGAAACAGGATTTAAAACATTTCTTTTCATTTTGTTTTCAGTGCAGAAAACTGTCACATTCAGCTTCTTGGTTGCCGTTAGAGCCTCTGCTCCCAATCCTCGCCGAGTCACCCGTCACTTCCCCGTCAATGAACTCAGCTTTCAATGTTCTATGCAAAATGCGGGCCATGCATTCTCTGGCCTGTGGTCAGCTTTGCCCATGATCTCCATAGCATTCTCCCCCAGGCTTCTCCTCCTCTTCCACTCTTTGGGACATGCAAAACAAGTCAGGGAGAAAGTGGCAGCCCCCTAGGGGTCTGGGCTTTGACTTGTGAGCCCTTCCAGGCTCCTCACCTCCTGTGGCCATGTCCTTACCTTCGTCCAGTTCTTACCTTCATGTCCCAGAGATGGGGTGGCAGGAGGTGAAGGGAGAAACGGAGACACTCACTGGATACAGACTGCATACAAAGTGGGGAACTAAAGGAAGTCAGGGAGTCAGGGAAGGGAATTTAGAAGGCCAAGGGATACGCTTTCCCTGTCAGCGTACCCTCACACAGGAAAGTCAACGTGGGAATGAAGACGCAGACGTGTAAGGTCAGCTCACAGATGCTGAGAGCGGACAGGCCAGGCAACGGAGGAGGTCCAGCTCACAGAGTGGACAGGCCAGGCAACAGAGGGAGGAGGTCCAGCCTGTGACCATCCCAGACCAGGGAGGCATTGAGCGGTTGCTGGGATCAGACAGGGTTTTGAACACTGATGCCCTCAGGGCTGTTTAGCTGAGGCTCTTGAAGGTCCCCAGTCTTCACGTCTTAAAGCAGTTTCTTTTGGCTTCAAACGCCTGGGACACAGAGGAAATTAATCTGAGAATCTATGTGTTTCTCTTGTCCACAGGCTGTAAGTACAATTCCTTCTTCCTCCAGACATTGAGATATCACTGTTTCTTCTTAAAATAGAGAAAGCATACTCCAGAATCAGGGACAGTGTTTGCGTACGTGTAATAACTGTGTTTTGGGGACAGGCAGTAGCACACCCAGTTACGTGAATATAGCACGAAGTGCAAGGACCCCTGCCAAGGATCCGGGTTTGAGTCCCCTGCTCCTCACCTTTGAGAGGAGGCTTCATAAGCAGCGAAGCAGGTCTGCAGCTGTCTCTCTCTCTCTCTCCCTCCCCCTCCTCTCTTAATTTCTCCCTGTCCTATCCAGTAAAATGGAAAACAATGGCTGCCAGGAGCAGTGGATTCTATGTGCTGGCACCGAACCCTGGAGGCAAAAATAAATAAAAAAAATAAGTGTGTTACGTGTGCAGACACAGGTATATTTAACCTCCAAGGGCATCTAACAGACACAGATGGTCGCTGGCTTGCTGTGGTTCCCTGATGGTCTTCCGTTTTTTGATGGCTGTCCTCTCTGCAGAAATGCTGGTGCTCTGAGCAGCACACGGTGGAGGCAAGAACCAACAGCCTTGCCGTGTTGCTGTTCTCTCTCCCACAGGCCTCCATCAGTTCCAGGAGACAGTCGTCATAAAATGGGCTTTGTGTTGGGCTATTTTTGCTGCTGCAGGTCACTGCCCTGAGACTGTGTATTTATGTCTTTTGGACAGGGGTCTCACCTGTGGGTCCTACCACTCCTGAGCCAACTCTTCTAGTCCTTCTACTTGAGAGACAGATAGGAAGCAGGAGAGACTTAGAGAGAGCACTCTGTCATCCCTGGAGCTCACCCTGGCGCTCTTCACGATGCTCCCACGTGGGACCAGGGTTCGAACCCAAGGACCTCAGGCGTGTTGAGGACTGCACTCTACCGAATGAGCTCTCCCGGGGCCCCGAGCAAGGCTAGGGCAGGCTAGACTCAGCTACAGTGCTCATTATGTCAGGCCTATTCAATGCCCTTTCCACTCACACACTTTGAAATCACGGTGAATTTATTGAGATGGGACCCCAACTTAAGTTGAGGAAGACGTGTAGGTATGTGAATGGTGTTCAGTGTGTACTCATCAGGCTCTCCTACGTGATGCAGAATAGGTCTGCCCAGACCGCACTCCCAGCTGTGCTGGAGGAGCTGGGGGAGACGCTAACAAAGGCAAATAAGAGAACTGAGAAGCAAACGCTGCCCATTCAGAGAAACAAGCCCGATGCCTATGAAGCCCCTTGCTGCCAAGAATCTCCTGGCATCGCCGTGAACACAGAAATGGAGCACCAGCATGACTCACGTCCCAGCTCCTGACCTGAAAGGCTGACACGTGGTGAAGACCTCAGGGAGCCAGAGGAAACGCACCCTGGGGGACCTGCCTTCACAGCAGTGGCGGAGGGCCTCCTCACTGCTTCTGCAGAAACCACCAGCGTCTGAGTGAGGAGGGGTGTCTTCAGACCGCACCATGTGGAAAGACGAGCTTGCGGATAAGGACGCAAGGTGGCAGAACGTCTTGTGTGTGCATTATCTAGGTGCTGGGGTCTACGAGTTCAACGTTGAAGTGATGATGTCGGAGACAAGCCTGGGGTTGACCAGTGATCTGTTTGGCAGATGGCCCACATCGCCGTATGTACTCAAGGACCCGGGTTTGAGCCTGGGGCTGGCCCCTGGGAGTGCCTACTGGGGGCAAGCTTCAGGAATGGTGGAGCAGGAGGAGGAAGAAGAGGAGGTGGACGGGGAAGAGGAGGAGAAGGAAGAGGTGGAGAAGGAGGAGAGGGAGGAGGAAGAGGAGGATGAAGAGGGGGAGGAGAAGGGAGTGGAGGAGGAGGGGGAGGAGGAGGGATGTGTTTCATTCAGTATAACAGTTTTTACAATGCAGACTTGAGTTTCTAGATTAAGACTAAATCAAGGATGGTGTCTGGGATAACTGTCAAGGTGAAATGATCTCTCCCTTTCTGAAAATGAAACAAAAATCTCTGGCATTCCTTATTACTAAACCCTTGAATAAAGAGGTTGCCTAGTGTTTGCAGAGATGATTAAATTTCAAGAAATAATGATTTCTTTCTGGGTTACTTTTCGTTATCACAATAATGATAGCTAATTTTTTTTTTTTATGTGAAGTAACATAAAAAAAGTCTCATGGAGCTCAATGAGACTTTTTTCTTTTTTCCTTTAATATTTTAGGTCCTTCTATAAAAAGTTTCAGGAATTCTACTGACTTAAGTTTTAAAACATGCCCAATTTTCATCAAAATAAATTTTAATTATTCATAATATCACCTGTTACCCAGAGTCACTCTGCATAAGACATAGCAAAAGTAAGTGCATCTATCATCCTCTATGAAACAACCGAAAGTGTAAGTGTGACAGTGACTTTCAGACATTTGCCATCAGACAACCAAGTGACTCCTTGGCTCCTGAGGGACAGGAGGCACCAGAGGCAGGCGTGTGACGATCCCAAGGAGTGTCAGGGTTCACTTCCAAGGTCCCATGGAGGGAAGGGGACCCCAGCTAGTGCGTCTGGTGGCCTCACTGAATTGACCTGAGCGTCCAGGAATGCTAGTGCAGTCGGAGGTCACAGGAAACAGTTAGATCAGAGCTATGAGAAGAGGAAGAGTGGGGGAGAGGAAGAGAGAGAGGGAGGGAGAGAGAGAGGAGAAAGCGAGAGAGAGAGAGAGAGAGAGAAGGGGAGAGAGATGGAGAGGGAGAGAGGGAGAGAGATGGAGAAGGAGAGAGAGAGGGATAGGGAGAGGGAGAGGGGAAGAGAGATGGAGAGGGAGAGAGGGAGAAAGAGAGGGAGAGGGGAAGAGAGTGAGAGAGAGGGAGAGGGAGAGAGAGAGAGAGGGAGAGAGAGAGAGGGGGAGAGAGAGAGAGAGAGAGAGAGAGAGGGAGAGAGAGAGAGAGAACTGAAAGTTCTGATGTGGGCAGAGTCTACCTCTTGCTTCAGCCTATGAGGAGACTAACTGAAGTTAAGGGAAATCTCTCCCAATGACTAGAAAATGTTCACTGTAGGCAAGGAAAAAAAGAGAAACAAGCAAACAAAACCTGAGTTGATCGAAATTGAAAGCACAAGAAAGAGGTAAAGCACAAATAACAGATGGTGGCAAAAAGAAAAAAAAAGCAAGACAATAGATTCCTTCTTATCCATATTCATGTTAATGGGCAGTGGTTTAAGGATCCCAGTCAAAAGGAAGAGGCTATTAAGCTCCGAAAACCAAACCCAACTATATGCTGCCACCAAGAAATGCACCATACACACGCCTGTCCTAGAGTCAAATGACCACAGAAATACTCGATGTTGTTTTCAACTCATAGACGGCTATGCTAACACTAGACAAAGCTGATATGGGTCCGGTACTGCTAAACGGGAGTGAGTAGGCCGCTGTGCATGGAAGGGCAGAGCATGGAGGTGGGGTGGTGGCACACTGGCTGAGTGCAGGCGTCACCATGCACAAGGACCTGGGTTCCAGCCCTTGGTCCCCACCAGCAGGGGGGATGCTTCATGAGTGGTGAAATGGTTCTGCTGGTGTCTCCCTCTCTACCTCTCTCTCTCTCTCTTTTATCCCTTCTCAATTTCTCTTTGTCCTCTCTAATAAAATAGAAGTGGGAGGAAGGGAAGGAAATCTGCAGCCAGGAGCTGTGGATTCATAGCACCAGCACCCATCCAACATAGTACTGGTGGCAATAAAAAAAAAGTAATTAATTAAAAACAAGACAATGGAAAACACGTCAATTAGTAAGGAAACAATGATCTTAAATATTTATGGAGATACGGATTTCAACATTCCTGAAGCTAAAGTCATAGAACTACAAGGAAAAACAGGTACATCTAGAATGCAACAAAATATTTTTCTAAGATCCTCTTGATTATTAGTAGGAGAGGGAAGCAAAATCATGCTCAGAAAATCCTAAAGCTTTACACACTCTACAACCAAACTGAGCTAAGAGGCATCTATACAAATGCTCCAATATTCCTTCCTAGTGCACATGGCAGAGTTACAGGTAAACCCCGTTCAGTTAGAAGAAATTAGAGACCAATCACATCAGAACATCGGGAAAGTAGATCACTGACAAGTGAGCAGACCTACAGAGAACACAACTCTTCGTTTTTCAAAATCTTCTTACAAAGAAATCTCCAGATGAAGATAGTTTCCCATGTGAATTCTACCAGTGATTCAAGGAAGAAATAGCATCACTGCTATCCAAAGCCTTTCAGAAAAGAAGAGATTATTTAATTTATTTCATGAGGCCAGCATTCCCCTGACACAGAAGCTAACGCTAAGAAAGCTAAGAACATATATGCACCCCCCCCCAAGAAAGAACTCTAGTAAGTGGAAGTTAATATACTGCATTGCATTATATTATATTACATTATGATCAAATGCTGTTTAATCTCAGAAATGATGATCTCACAGTTATAAATTAATCTAATTCATTAACCTAATCTACTGAGAAAGACAAAGCAAATAATCATCTTAATAGTCACAGAAAATTACTTGATATCAACCAAAGGCCTATTCTTGGTTAAAATAAAAAAATTTCCCCCCAGTAAGTCAGATCAGAAGGCAGTTTCCTCAGCCTGGTCAAGGGGCCTTGGGAGAAGCTCACAGCCACTGTGTTTCCTCAACAGTCACCATGCGCTGTGCTAGACAGGAAAGGTGTGTGAGGAAGCAGAGCTGAGGAAAGTTGCCTAATTTGGTTTTGTCCTTACTGGAATTTTTGGTACTCAGCACTGTGATTTCTAAAACCCACTGTCCTTAGCCCAGATCAGATGGCTGACCCATTGGATTGCTGTCTCACTTCAGACTAGCCTTGCAGGGATTCGCTTTTAAAGATGCTTGGGGTTCCTTTTACTTATTGCTTTGCTTTCTACATTATCAGTAGGAGGGCAGACAAACTTCTCTTGGCCTGCACGACTGGGGATAGAGCCCACATGGACTCTCCTAATGTCCTAGAAGCAAAATCTTTGTAGGGATGGGTTTGATAGTTTTCAAGCACAACCTGACCAGAATCTTGAATGTTGGTTTGTGAGTCATCCCTTCAACATTTCTCAATTTGTCCAAACTCCTTAACAGGAAAAAGGCACCATTGTGAGTGTCACAGAGGCGCTCTCATCTTTAAAGCACTTGGCAAACATGAGCTAATTAGCCTCCCCTTTCCTCTGGCGGTCCTCGGAAAAAAATATCACTGCCTCATCTTAAAAGTGAGAGGCAAAGAGAGCGAGAGAGGGAAGAAAGGAAGTTTATGGCTCATTAAGCTGAAGCAAGAAACCAAGAAACCCCCTCTAGTTGTGATAAAATGTCACACAAGTCACAAACCTATATTGTTTTCTTTTGCAAAGAGCATACATTATAAATGCTGTTACTTTAAAAACCATAGAATTTTCTCGGGCCTGGTGGTGGGGCATCTGGTTAAGCACACATATTACAGTGCACAAGGAACCAGGTTCAAGCCCCTGTTTCCCACCTGCAGGGGGAAAGCTTTAAGAGTGGTGAAGCAGGGCTGCAGATGTCTCTCTGTCTCTCTCCCTCTCTATCACCCCCTTTGTTGTTTTCGCTGGGTTATGTTGTTTTCGCCGGGCTGGCTTCACGGGCGGGTAACAGATGACCAGGGACTCATGGTTGAGCTGTAGGCAGTATCTCTTTATTCATGCAGGATGCAGCACAATTTAAGCCGAGCTAAGCTAAACTCAAGGTACTGTAAAACTCACAAAGCTGTCTTTATATATACTTGCCAAGTAGGGTGGAAATAGGATGTGACATAGAGAGGGTGGAGAGAAAAGTGACTGGTGACAGAGTGTGACAAGGAGAGGATCAGGGTGTGACAAGGAGAGGGGGTGGAGCAAAAACATATCATGAAATAATGGGGATTGAACCAATGCCCTAGAGGGAGGGTGGTGCTTGTTAACAGCGGTTATGTAAACAGAATGGCGTTAAGCAGGGGGCATTTAAACCAACATGCATACCAACACCCCTTGTCGTTTGCAGTGGTGGGACGCAGAAAAAGGAGGTTTGGAGCAGAAAGGGGACTCAACCCTTTACTTGTGCTGGCACCTCAGAGTTGGGTGAGAGAGCAGCAGTTTGGGCCACGTGGAGGTAGCGAAAATGGCCGCCTCACGCAGCCCCCTGCCTCTACATGAACTTACCCAAACAGCCTGGAAGGAGCTTTACTTTCATTGCCTCCTTTATGAATTAGCTTGGCAATCACAAAGAAAAGCTAGTACAGCTTTGTCCCTGTGTAAAAATCCTCAAACAATACCGCTTAATTATCAACAAAGAGTGTTTGCCAACCAGTTCAATTATAAGCTCATAACTAGGAAGGAAATTTGGTGACTTCTTTTATTAATTTGCTTTATTATTTTCCCCCTCCAAATATGGCAACAACTGTGCCTGAGTTGCTGAGAAAAGGGCGTGTGGAAGTCTTCTCTGATGGATGCAAGCAGCAGCTTGTATCTGACTCTGTCTTCCAGTATCCTTAGTGGCTTCCTTCCCTCCGACAGAAGACTCCAGGGCTTGTGATGAGTGACCTTTCATGACATCACTGTGGTAAAGGAAACCCATTTTGTGTTGTGAGACAGATCCAGGTCTTCACTTAGAACAGGCCACCTTTGGGAGTCGGGTGGTAGCGTAGTGGGTTGAGCGCATGTGGCACAAAGCGCAAGGACTGGCATGAGGATCCCGGTTCGAGCCCCCAGCTCCCCACCTGCAGGGAAGTTGCTTCACAGGCGGTGAAGCAGGTCTGCAGGTGTCTGTCTTTCTCTCTGTCTTCCCCTCCTCTCTCCATTTCTCTCTGTCCTATCTAACAACAACGACATCAATAACAACAACTATAATAATTACAGCAACAATAAAAAACAACAAGGGCAACAAAAGGGAAATAAATAAATATAAAAAAGTTAAAAAAAAAAAACAGGCCACCTGCACTGAGAGCATTTATCTCACCATTTTCAAAGTGCTTGGTAAGTATCCGAGAGATTTTTACAAGGGTCTTGCAAGGCGTCAGAAGGTGGTTAAAAACAGTTATTAGATGTAAATTCTGACTCAGTAAATCTCCCAATGAAGTCAGAATAATCAGGGGCCAATCAGAAGTCTTCTTGGTGCATTTACACATTTGTCAATATTTATCAAGGACTCATTTACCATCCTGTTACATCGTACAGGCACAACTCTACCCTTGTAGACTGAGAATATGAGATAGGCAAGTCTCCAAGCATTTGAAAATGCAGTCCAACCCCCTTAATAATTCTCTGGTTCCATGTAGGAGAGTGATCTGATGTCTATAACTGAGATCGTAAAGGTGAGTTGGGGTCAAGTGGGCAGAGGCAGGGGTAGAATCTGCAGGTTAAGCGCATCAGGCAAGCAAGCAAGAGTATTGAATGGCCCAGTGACAGAAGATTCTCACTCTGCTAGGATAAGGCAGGAAGACAGGAAACAGGAAGTGGAGCTGCAGATATGTTGGAGCCAGACTTGGCTTTGCTGGCTTTGTAAACCACACTAAGGGACTCTGAATTTTTTTTTTTCCCCCTGAGACTATTAAGGAAAACAATGCAGTATGTCAGCAATGAAATGTCATGATTGGGCTAGTATGTTGAAAAGCATCACTTGTAGAACAGGGTAGAAAGATGATTGATGGGGCCTAAGGCCAGAGGCAGAAGTTACTCAGGAAGTTGTTGCAGGGATCCAGACACGGAATGATGGTGGGCTGTGTCAGGAGATCAGGGCCCGGGAAGAGTAATGGGATGGACTTATGGAAGTTCAAGAGTTAGAATCGTGCAAATTGCTCATGTGGCCAAGAAGTCAAAGTTGGCTTGTGTTTCTGTCTGGGGTGTGATAACGGTACAGTCTGCTGCTCTAGGGGGCACAGGGAAGCAGGAGATTAGAATGGGAGTAAAGATGAGACGTTCAAATGTTATTTGATGAGAAGTTCAAATGGTCTAAACAGTGTTGGAGATGACTAGTAGACAACAGACTCTATGTCTGAACATTAGAAGAAAGATACAGACTTGGATATTGGTTTGAGAACTATTAATCATACAGATGGTGTGTGAACCAGATGAACTGACCAGAAAGACTATATAAAAGAGAGGGAGAGTGGGAGAGGGGAAACAGCATCCTGATTATGCAAAAAGACTTTCCTGCTTGAGACTCTAAAGGTTCAACCACTCCCCTCCCCCACCCAAGAAGGAAGGAAAGAGAGAAGGATAAAATCCCAATGTATGTCACCATATGCTGGACAGAGAGGGATCTTAAAGGAAAACCAAGAAGTGGTCAGAGAAGTAAGAGAACTAAAAGGGATGAAGAAATTACAGAAAGCAAAGCCACTGTATTTCAAGGAGGAATAGAAAGTGAGTAAATAAGGAACTGAAATGTGGGATTTGGATCTAAGAACAAGGTTGTTGTCTTTGGTAAGAACATTGCATATTCAGTGAAACGGTCATTCTGTAAAAAATATTCCTCTGAGATAAGAGTCAGAAATTATAGAGAGAGCACATTTGAGAAATTGGAAGGAGTGGTGAGCAGCTAACTGAGAAAGGGGAGACAGAGAGGTGGCCACTTTATAATGCGAAAGAGTGAAGCTTGAGTCTTTCTGCTAGAAGGAGATGGTTAGAAGCAAGGTGTTGTAGACCCCTGGCTGCAATATGAACAAATGCATGATTTGCAGTGCTCGAAGGCTGTGTGACAGGAGCACTTTCAACGACAGATTTCCTACCCAATCTTAGATCAGACATCAAAATGTATCCTCTGCGCACAAGTATTATCTACTCTACCGTGGATAAATTACAAGCATCTCTGTGATTTTGCTCTCAAAAATTAGTTGGTCACAGCTAACTCAAATTTAGAATTCAGCATGGTTACTTTAACAATCAGTGTGCATACTTGTGACTTTTGGAAGATGGAGATCATCCAAGTCAGAAATTGTTTTCAAATGTAGGGAAATGTTTATGAATACTAAGTTTAAAATACTAACATATTGTTACCTCGCATATATAACCTATCATCACATCTGATCTTCATTATTCATATTTGAAATTCAATACTCCCCCCTCCCCCATTCTAACATGTCTTCAGGTAATTGACTAGCTCACAGATCCCAGGCATCTTACCTGTTTTGATTAGTCACTGAAGTGGTCTAAGCAGTCAGGGGGTTGTAAAACAGGAGAGGCTGGGGGAGAGCAGAAGAGAGGTACAAATCCTATGGCGAAAAGCCTCCTCTTCCTCTGTGCAATGGAAGAAGAAAAATAGAAGCAAGTTGATGCACTCCCTACATCATGGTCGGTGTCTACTCTTATGCAGTAGTCATTAAAATAACGAAATTCTGGTGTGTGTGTGTGTGTCTTCCTTCTCCAGAAGACAGGCCACTGATTGATGTTCCTAGAATATCAATGAAGGTAGAACTTTTTTGGTATTTGGAATTTGTTCTCTCTACTTCGGAGAGGCGTAGAGAGCTGAAAGTTCCTGTGTGAACTCTAAAATATCCTTTATCATGTCTGCATGAAGTCAAGCAGAAATTCTTCCCTCATCCCCTCATGTGAGGGTCCAAGGAGGTTGGTTGGGGCTTCTATTCGCCCTTGTAGCTACTGCATCCCAGCCCTGTACAGAGTCTTCTGTATTTTCGTTGGTAAAGCAGACGGGAGGTGGTGTTTCAATGGGTAAACTGCCGGGCGGTTACCAGCCGCTCAGTCTCTCCTTAGGCTCCTCCGTGACCAGGAGCTACATGTGTTTGCACTCACTGGTGGTTTGGTGGGTTCCTAAAGTTGTTCTAGGATCAGAAGAGAAACACAAGTAGAACCTGAACTGAGTTGGTGCATGGCACCAAAATAAAAGACTTTGGGTGGGTGGGGGGGAGAGTACGGGTCCAAAAAGGCTGACAGAGGACCTAGTGGGGGTCATATTATTATGTGGAAAACTTACAAATGTTATGCATGTAAAAACTATTGTATTCACTATCAAATGTAAAAAATTAATCCCCCAATAAAGAAATTTTAAAAAAAGGGAGTCCAGCAGTAGCGTAGCGGGTTAAGCGCACATGGCACAAAGTGCAAGGACTGGTGTAAGGATCCCGGTTCGAGATCCCGGTTCGAGCCCCCGGCTCCCCACCTGCAGGGGGCGGTCGCTTCCCAGGCGGTGAAGCAGGTCTGCAGGTGTCTGTCTTTCTCTCCCCCTCTCTGTCTTCCCCTCCTCTCTCCATTTCTCTCTGTCCTGTCCAATAACAACAGCAATGACAACAACAATAATGACAACAGCAACAATAAAAAAAAAAAGGGCAACAAAAGGGAAAAGAAATAATAATTAAAAAAAAAAAAGCAAAGTCTTCTCTAAAAGAAAGAGAAAGTTTTCAATGTGATTGGTTTTTGTTCTATTGATTTAACATGAGTTTGCAATATTGCAGGACTTTGTCAGTAGGCCTTCACGTCTGTCAGTATAAATACAGATCTAGGCATAGATATTGACATAGAAAACTCATCTGCTTATCCAGCTTACTACAACCATCCCAGTTTCCCGAGTCATCACACTATGACCCTTTGCCCTGGAACCACTGCTACTCCCTTGAATCAACAAAGGAACAGAGTGTAAGAGTTAGTATGGCTGTCTTGAATGTAACTCTGAAGGCGTCCCTTCTCCCCATTCCTTTTAGTTCTAAAAGCATTCCTACAGAACCACTATAGAAGAGGTATTATTGTTTCCATGCTCATGGAACCAGGTTCAAGCCCCTGGTCCCCACCTGCAGGGGGAAAGCTTTGCGAGTGGTGAAGCAGGGCTGCAGGTATCTCTCTTTCTCTCCCCTTCTTTAACTTCTTACATGTATCTTCCTTGTCATTCTGACCATGTTAATATGTCATTCTTTCTTTAAAAGAGAATCTTATTGCAGAAGTTAACTTTAACAATCTATTTCAAGTAAGATATAGTAGTGGTCAATATGTATCTATTTTTGTAATGAAAAAAATTATTATCTTTATTTATTTATTGGATAGAGACAGCCAGAAATTGAGAGGGAAGGGAAGATAGAGAGGGAGAGAGACAGAGAGACACCTGCAGCCCTGCTTGACCACTTACAAAGCTTTCCTCCTGCAGGTGGGGACCAGGGGCTTGAACCTGGGTCCATGAGCATTGTAACATGTGAGCTTAAACAGGTGCACCACCACCCAGCCCCTTCAAAACACATATTTTTACAATGAAATGTTTTGTAGCTATGGTGTACCCCATTATATAAATACTTTCCCAGTGGATATTTTTAAATAATTTTTTATTATCCTCATTTATTTATTTATCGGATAGAGACAGTCAGAAATGGAGAAGAAAGGGTGAGATAGAGAGGGAGAGAGAGAAACACCTGCAGCCCTGCTTCACCACTCACAAAGCTTTCGCCCTGCAGGTGGGGACTAGGGGCTTGAACTCAGGTCCTTGTGCACTGTAACAGGTGTGCTCATGAGGTACACCCCACTTTCCCATTAGATATTTATTTCCAAAATTTCATTATTATGCTGAACACTGATGATCATCCCTGCATAGACACATGTATGCATTACTGATCACACTTACTGAGAAAAGGTTTTTGGGGTGTTAGCTATGAAGTACAATATATCCTTTTAGTGCTTATTCAGAGTCACTTCAACATAGTCTTTTCATACCTTTGAAGCTGTCTCAGGTACTTGGCGTACTTTTTTTTTATCACCTTCTACTTAGAAAAGGAGTCTATAACTCAGTGGATTTAAAGGCCAGTTTTAAAAAAAAATAAAAATGGGGAGTCAGGCCGTGGCACTGTGGGTTAAGTGCACGTGGTGCAAAGCACAAGGACCAGCGTAAAGAGCCCGGTTCGAGGCCCCGGCTCCCCACCTGCAGGGGAGTCGCTTCACAGGCAGTGAAACAGGTTTGCAGGTGTCTGTCTTTCTCTCCCCCTCTCTGTCTTCTCCTCCTCTCTCCATTTCTCTCTGTCCTATTCAACAACAACGACATCAATAACCACAACAATGTTAAACAACAAGGGCAACAAAAGGGAAAATAAAAAACAAAAAAAAAAATCAAAATGTGTCAGGCAGCCCCCCTGCTCTGCTCCATCCCTGACGTTGTGGTCTATTTACATAATTGTTGTTTTGCCTGAGACCCATCCTGCCTGCAGGGTATTGGTTAATCCCACTGGTTAGAACCTTCGTAATAGCTGCTATGGAAGCTTTCTACCTTCAAGCTCTTTTCTCCACCCCTTCTCCTAGCCATTTCCTTTTCCTACTTGCCACTTCTAGTTAAAGATATATACAAAGGCATTGTCTTTGATCAATAAAGGCATTGCATTGTGTTCCGCTCTGCCATGAGTTCCTGGTCTCTCTCCCACATCACTGAGTAAGCAACAGCCCAGGCTGGCTCTGGTCAAGTTCTCTCCAACCCAGAGAGCACATGCCCAGGAAGAAACACACACAAAGCTAGCCCAGCAAAAATGTCCGAAAAAAAAAAAAACAAACTCTGTTCTTTCAAAAAAAAAAAAGCTAGAATCACATGATTCTGTTCTCCATAAAGTGGTGTCAGACTCCAAAAGTGCAAAAGCATGGATGCCAAACAGTCCATTTCAGTAATAGGGTGCTCAGAGCTGTTTTCATTATTTGCATGAATTGAAGGTCATTTCCAGGGGGAAGAAACGTTCTCTGCAGAAGAATTAGTGCTGTCCAACTCACCTTGGAGATGTCGGAAGCCTGCAGGGGACCTAAGAGCCTCAGCCGGACACTATGATGAGAATCTCCTCATTATTTAGAAAGCCATTTGAGATGATAGAGTAGGCTTGCTTTTCTTTCATTAATGTCCCTGGGCAGGCCAGACAGAAGGGAGAAAGTCATGACTTCACTGCTTTTTGGAGATGGAGGGATGAAGCAGGTACGCTGTGTTCTTCATAAAAAGGCTCTGAGCTTGCAGGCAGGACAGAATTAAGAATCCAGTTTGGAGTGTAGTAAGCAGCACTAGTACTTGGGGATTGGTTTTTCTGAACAGAATGTCAGATCAATATACCCCCATGTCAAATTGACTGTGAAGTCTAAAATAACTGTAGAGCTGACTTTAGAAGGAGCTGGCTGGGGGTGAGGGATGGGGGGACAGAACATCACCATGAAGATCTTTATCAGACGATGAGTTCAGTCAGCTGTGTAACAGGTCAAGATGACATTCATACATCAGTTGAACTAACACATGTCTAGAATTATTCGGAATTCATGAAACAGGGGTCTTGAGGAGCAAGAAGCCACGGCAGCTCCTAATTCAGCATTGGTGATGCTTTTTGACTTTAAATGGTTAATCTGTATAGGTTTTGTCAAAACCACATAAATGACTGTGGCGATGGTATAACTGTATACAACCAAAGTGGGACAGTATGAAGGGGAGGGACTCCTCAAGGTCACCAGGATCTGACTTGGCTGTCTGTGTCGACAGTCAGCTGAATGACCTGTGGGGACGGAAGGGCTAGGGCTGGATTTTTTCCATGGAGCAGCCCTGGCAAATCCCCATGAAATTAGGTCACTAGGCAAGTGTTCCAAGCCTGGCAGCATACTTAGGATTCTCAATCTCCCTTCAAGTTGTTTAAAAGGGGGGGGGGGGGGAAGATTCATTGGCACTTAGAAATTCCGTTAAGGCAGTATCTGAAATAACAAAATGGCTTGAAGGGACAGGATGTGAATGCTAAGTAAGCTGAGCACAGAGTTGAGAGAGAGCCCTGACAAGGATGAGAGAGACTTAGCTGTGGAGGCTAAAGGCCAAAGACAGAAGCTTATCAATCAACCAATTAGCCAGTGTTTATTGAAAAACGTTCACGACACCTGATACAGTAGTGGCTAAACATGGCCAGAAGAGCAAGACCTGGATTGGGTATCTCTCTCTCTAATTCCTTTGGAGATTCAGTAGCTGTTCAAAGGGGGCTAATGCATCAGTATAATCCACACGACCCATCATCTGCACAGTTGGAAGGTGACTTAAAGTTAAGGAAGGGCACAGTTGAAGCCAGTGGCCAGTGGATTGAGTTACACTTCCCCCATCACAGATCTCCAGTTCTGTTTTTAGAGGTGCATTTTCTAACACCTTCACTTCAAAAAAAGATCTTTAAACAAATATGAAATCTCTGGGAAACCGAATCACAGCTTACACAATTGTTTCTCACCCAACAGCACAGACATACAAACTTCCCTTTCATTATCAAAGGTCTGTTTTAAACTTGAAGAGAGATTCTTTAACTGAGTTAATTATTGCTCATTGGCCTGCAAGGGTACGACTTCCCAGGGGAGAAAGAGGACTCCTTGGGGTGACTCAGCTTTCTGTATTCTCAGCACGGCATCAGAGGACAGTGCCTGGCCCCTCTGTGCTGTGGTCATAGCCTCCAACTGTTTGGACAGGCGACCTACGTTCTGCCAACTCCCTGGATTTAGGTCTCCCAGAATAAACATGGGAAAAGGCAATGAAAGAAGTGCACAGGTAGGCTTCCTCACCTGGCCATGTGGTTCATGCTGTCCTAGTCCTGAGCTGCTGTGCCTGGAGAGACCTGCAGACCTAAAAATAGGCCATCTGTTCCAGCGGCATGCGATCAACACGCTCAGAGCCACAATCGTCACTTAAGAGGAGCATCTTGGGTGGAGTTTTTGTTTGTTTTTGTTTTGTTTTGCTTTGTTTTTTAATTAGAAAGTAGGAGACATTAGCCACTGTGGGTTAAAACAAAAAAAAAATTGAAAAACAATCTTTCAGTGACTGAGATGCTATCAGTTTATTTTCATAGTCCTCTCGTTACATCACACTGACAGCCTATTCTTAGTCGTATTCTGAATTTTGATTTCTTTTCCTCCAGCAGACAGTTTGAGAAATTCTAAATATCGCATTGCAAACCTACTTATTTCAAACAGAGTTTTATGTCACATAGGACTGACGGCTTATCTGTAATATGCACAAATACTAACCTTATTTGGAAATAACCATAAGGAGCTGCTAAGTCATGGATGAAGTAGTAATCATTTTTATGCCTAATTATAAAAACAGTGATGAAAATATCAAATAAATTTGTTTGGCAGACTTTTAGCAAAGGGGAAAAAAGAGAGCTATTAATTTTCCTAATAGAATTTTGGAGGTAATTGTAGTTGCAGGTTTATGGGGGAAAAATCATTTCATTATTATTAATGTGTTTAATTCCCAAAAGTTAGCCATGATATTTTTAGAGTAAACATGTTGGAAACATAGAGGCATGATCATAGAATCATGTGAATGTTATTATTTCTCTAAGAAAGCAAAAATAAACATAAAGACTTAATTTCAGGCCTGGGTAAGGACATCCAAGTTATTTTCTCTCTACTGCTAAGCAATTTAATTTTCTGAAACTTGATTTCCATATCTGTAAAATCAAGAGATTAGAACTGATTCCCTCCTGACAATGATCCTGAGACATGTTCTGGGAAAAACAAAAATGCATCTTGAGCAAATGAATTCGGAAGTCACCATCCATTTTATTCCTATCAGACAGAATATGTGTTTAGCTTTGCTTCTGACAGAATTTCCCCAAATGATCTGGTCGCAGACCTCTGCCTCTGTCCTCTTTGTATGTCAGTGATGACACTGGACCCCAGCTGAGAAAGGCTGACTACACGTCTATAGGGTGGGCCCGAGTCCCACAATTTGCTGTCTCACATAATTTAGAACAAGACACTGAAACGCCAAAACTCATCTTTGTGGAGAAATCCTAGGTATGTATTAAATCCTTGCTATTTTGTCTACTGTCACTCACCAGTCCCATTCTTTTTTGCTTGTTTTCATGAACACTTAAAGTCATAAATGTCACACACACACACACACACACACACACACACACACACACACACACACACACACGGCACTTTCCTTTGTCGCTAAGACTTTGGAATTACTTGAAAACAATGACTGTTGCCTGAAGCCTTGCTAAGTTACTCAGCACACTTGAAAGAGGACCAGAAGGGGTCGGGCAGTGGTGCACCTGATTAATGCACCTGCCAAAATGCACAAGAAACCTAGTTTGAGTCCCAGGTCCCCACCTGCAGGGGGAAAGCTTCACGAGTGGTGAAACAGAGCTGTAGGTCTCTCTCTCCCTCTCTTTCCCCTACCCTCTCAATTTCTGTCTCTAGCCAGTAAAGAAAGATTAAAAAAACAAGAAAAAAACCTTATAAAAAAGAGGAAGGAAGAAAGAAAGGAAGGAAGGAAGGAAGGAAGGAAGGAAGGAAGGAAGGAAGGGCACTAGAAGAACAACTAGGACATCCAAATGCCATCTTTACACTTTGAGAATAAGTGCTGCGAATGATTCACGCAACAAACTTGGTGAACGTATGTCATGACATTACGGCGTGCGTGCTCAGGAATTGAAGAAATACTCTTCTATATTAAAGGAGGTACTGGGGAGGGAGCAGGCATTGGCGCACCTGGTTAAGCGCTCACAAGAAAATACACAAGGACCCAGGTTCAAGCTCCTGGTCCCCGCCTGCAGGGGGAAAGCTTCAGGAGGGGTGAAACAAGGCTGCAGGTGTCTCTCTGTCTCTTTCCCTCTCTACTCCCTTTCCCCTCTCAATTTCTCTCTGTCTCTAGCCAGTAAAATAACAAATAAAAGATATTCTTGGCCAACAGAAGATGGGATCTAATAATGCAAGGCCGCATTTTGCTCCATATTAGCAAAATTTGTCTTTTGCAAGTCATCCTCTCACAGTAGCCAAAATGACACATCCTTATTCTTCGTAAATGCTATATGAAGATTATCATTTGTCCTTTTAAAATGCCCTTCCAGTGGAGTAGGAAATAGCTCGCTTTGCCACCTGGGACTAGGTTCAACCCCCAGCACTAAATTGGGAGTCTCATGGCACCAAGGGGAGTTCTGGTAAAAATGGTCTCTCTCTCTCTCTCCTCTCTCTCTCTCTCTCAAATAGGAAGAATGAAAAGAGGTTTGCCAGGGAGCTGTGGAATTGCATATTGTGAGGTCCAGCTCTGCAAAGACAAACAAACTCTGAAAGTGTCCATCTAACACATTCTCGCTTTACAAGGAGAAAATGGAGACTTAGGCCTATGATTTGTTCAAGGATGCAGAACTGTCGAATGTCAGGTTCAGATAAAGTCAGTCTCTGTGCTGTTAGTAGAACCCTACCTTTACAATCAAGTTTAAATATGAATTCAGGCAGGTCAAAGGGAGAATGAATGGGATGCAAATCAGAGATGGGAGAAGAGAATTAATTGATCCATAGGCATTTCACAGCTAGGCTCAAGGTTGTAGAAGAGGGGCAGGATGTTGGGAAATAAGAAGTGATATGTCTCTGAAATGTAGATGAAAGGTTACATGTGGACAAGGATACAAATCAAAAGTAAGGATAGAAAAAAAAGAGACTTCCATACTCATTCCTCCTTCCATGATGCTCCAGGGGTGGGGTGAGGCTTCATATTGTCCATTCCATCCTGGATACAGACTTTCCAAGTCCCCAGCTTTCCCAAATCAAATCCCAGTTGCCATGATTTCTTCTCAGAAACTCACACATTCTATATCAGCCCTTCATCTGTCAAACTGAAAACCCAGGCAGGAACTATATTCCAGAACCCCTAGTCACTCATCCTAGCTTCATGGTTGTCTGCAGAGGCTATGGCTCCTCCATCCTGGGAACCTTCTCAGGATGACACATCGATGTGTGTTAGCAGCCTAGAGAACAGGGGCCTTCCATGTCAGTCTACTTCAAATATACAAATTTCCTCTCACTTGGAAAGGATTCTTTTATTCTTGGTTCCAAACTCCTGTTTAGTCTGTTCTGGCCACCTGGAGTTCTCACAGTGTCAGCACCAATGAAGGGCAAAGTAGCCCAAAGGAAAATCCTGTGTATCATCCTTGTGCAGACCTTATTCACCGAAAAGGATCAAGGGACGTTCTCTTGCACCCTTCATCTCCTGAAGCCTTCCCACTCATAACCTTCGAACTTCATGGTGCATAAGCAAATTAAAGTGTTAGATTCCATCATAACACAAAGTAATGAAGACCTCTCTCCAAGACCTCAGACAAGCTACAGAAAATAAAGACCATATGTCAATTCTTTAGGTCCAGGGTGTTGACCTGTTCACTGGGTATTTGGAGAGGTTCAAGGAACATCTTAAGTCCAAAATCCAAGTCTGGAAGTCTGCATTGGTAGGCAAAGGACCCAAGAGTTCTGTGCTCTAGACTTAGACCTGTTGAACATTTGTTGGGTGTTCTTGGGTTTTTAGAAGAATTGAGTTAAATTTTCTCTTTGAAAGACAAGAGAAAGCCCAGGTTTGAATTGAGAGCTGAAGCATGTAGCCTTAGAAGAAAAGAAAAAGCAACTGATTAAGTCTGGGTGTGTGTTTAGTCTGTCACAATGTGTATCACTGTGAGATCACAATTTAATCTAGGGAAGCTCATTCTGTGTATCTTACTTGGCTTTTTCTACTTGATTTCCACCGAAAGTTCTAAATGTGTTGTGTTCTCTCCTTAAAGAAAATTCCAAATCTACCCCCCTCCAGATAGACTTTCTACCACATGATGGAGAAGCTCAAAGTAAACTAGACTCTACATGAGAAAAGGAAAAAAAAAATGTCCATATGCTTATCTATCCAGGTCTAGTAGACTTACTGAGTACTAGTGAATCGATGAAAAACTAAGGACTGAGGATCTTAACAACACAAAAACAGGTAGAGTTTCCAAATACCTCTGTGATCCATTTTGATATTGTGAAAATCCTGTTACCTTTGAGTTCATCATTTCCATTTAGAACCCAGCACCTTGGCACAACCTTGCTGACGAATCACAGAGCACACGGAAAATCTAAAAACCTTCTCTGTACTGGTAAATATTGGTCTTAGCGGACTCGAAGCTTCGCAAACACTTAGCAAGGTGAGTTTTCATCAGATACTAGCAAAAAATACCTAGAAGAAAATGTCTTGTAAGGCTTATTGAAAATAAGAACACTTTGCTTCTTGCTAGAATAATCTATTATTGTTGTAGATTTTTCCCCTTGGATCATTTCTAAGGATGTTCAAGATTATCTGTTTTCTCTCACTACCCTTCAGTTAATTCTTCCTCAGTGAAATATACCAGGGAGGCCATGTCTATTTTCTGTGCAATAAGCAAGGAATCAAAGGAGAGATACCCGCTTCTCCCTGCCCCCTTTTATGTTTGTCCAGTCCTAACTCTGGCAATCCTGGGACAGTTCACTGCTACACTGCCAGCTCCTTGACATTTCTGTGAGGTCCAGCCAAAGAGAGGGATAGAGGTGATCTATTTATATGCTGTCACTGCTTTTATCCTCCTTTCCTTTTCTTGCTCCTATGTGACCAAGGAAGCAGCAGTAGCTATCTATACCTATTTCCTTTTTTAATGAATTATTTTGATTGCCACCAGGATTATGGCTTGGGCTCAGTGTCTGCACAGCAAATCCACCACTCCTGGTGGTCAAATTTTCTTTCTTTTATTTTTTTCTTCTTCTTTCTTTCTATTTTATTTGTTAGGACACAGAGAGATTGTGGGGGGATGGGAACGGGAGGTAGAGAGGCAGAGAGACAGAGAGGCAACTGCAGACCTACTTAACTGTTTGCAAAGCTTTCCCCCCTACAGGTGGGGAGTAGGGGCTTGAACCTGGGTCCCTGAGCATGGTAACAGGAACACTTAATCAGCTCTGCTACTTTCCAGCCCCCTCCTAGTTTTTTCTGTTGTGTCAAAACCTAGCAGAGAGTTGACAAGTAGATGAATCAATGACACCCCTTCATTCTCAAGACTTGGGAGGCCGTGAAAATGACATAGAAGGGGATCAGGTGGTGGTGCACCTGGTTAAGCACACACATTACTGTCCTCAAGGCCCTGGGTTCGAGCCCCCACTCCTCATCTGCAGGGGAGACACTTCATGAGCAGTGGAACAGGTCTGTAGGTATTTCTTTTTCTCTTTCCCTCTTTATCTTCCCTCCTCTCTCAATTTCTCTCTGTCTTATCTAATAAAGAAATTTAGAAAAAGGAAAAAGTGACTTCTAGGAGTGGTGGATTCATCGTATAATAACAGAGTCCCAGCGATAACCCTGGTGGCAATAAAAATTTAAAAAAATAGAAAGAAAGAAAGAAGAAATGATGACATAAAAATGCTTCTTAAGAAATGAATGAATGGTGTTCACATAAAGTGACTAAGTGTTGTTTTATCTTCCACAATGTGTTCATAAAATTGATAATTATGTTTCTTTTTCCTTCTGAAAAAGTCACTCTACATACATTGCACATATGTATATATAATAACTTAATGTATCTCACAAGTGTTTACTAAATGCTTTACTATATGCTAAGCATGACTCTTACCTCCAGCGATGCAGTAAAGAAAAATACTTAAAAAAAAGAGACATTAAGAAAAACTGATGTGGGAGTTGGGTAGGGCAGCGGATTAAACACATGTGGTGCAAAGCACAAGGAATGGCGCAAGGATCCTAGTTCAAGCCCCGGCTCCCCACCTGCAGGGGAGTCACTTCACAGGCGGTGAAGCAGGTCTGCAGGTGTCTGTCTTTCTCTCCCTCTCTCTGTCTTCCCCTCCTCTCTCCATTTCTCTCTGTCCTATCCAACAACAAGGGCAACAAAAGGGAATAAACTAATAATAATTAAAACATCTTTTAAAAAAAGAAAAACTGATGTAATTTCAGATGATGCTGTGAAGGAAAACATGATCAGAGGCTAAGCATATGCATTTGTCTGTGTGGAATCTTGAGGACAAGAATCATGAGAAAGGAGAGCCCTGGGGTGGTCTGAGAACTGCCCCATGGTGGTCAAGAGACAGGAAGAAACCAGAAAGGGGTGTCAGGCTTGGGAGTCCCAATAGGCACTGACCTAGTGATGTGGGTCTACTGGGTCACACTGGAGCTGGGCTTTTATTCTAAGTGGTTTGGCAAGACTGAAGATGTGACAGGGAGTGGTGTAGGGTGATTTCACTACCCCTTCCTTCCTTCCTTCCTTCCTTCCTTCCTTCCTTCCTTCCTTCCTTCCTTCCTCCCTCCCTTCCTTCCTTCCTTCCTTCCTTCCTTCCTTCCTTCCTTTCTTCCTTCCTTCCTTTCTCTCTCTCTCTCTCTCTCTCTCTCTCTCTCTCTCTCTCTCTCTCTTTCTTTCTAAGCCACCTTGGATATTTGGTGGAGAAAGAGAGGCAGCTAGAAGGTGCTAGGAAGCTTTTTCCGTAGCCCAGGCAAATGAGAAGTGGTGGCAAAAATAGCCAAGTATCGATTGACAAGTGATGTTAACAGCAATGTCTTGACCTGCACGTTGGATGGTTGTGGGTGGTCTGCCAGATTCACAGAGTCACATGGTCTCCATCTCAGGAGAAAGAAGATTGCATAGAAGCACTACCATCATGTCTCATGCAGTTGAGTGTGGAAACCCTTTCCCCCACTCACTAAGCAGAGATGGTCTACAAGAATGCTTCTAGAAACTGATTTTAAAAATAGATTTTCTGAGAAAATGATATCACATACGAACAGAAGAGGAATAGTTCGAACAAAAAGAAAAACAATCATGGACTTGAAGGGAACAAAAGCACAAGGGGTCTTGGACGCAACAAGCAAATCCTCAACACACCCAGTAGGGCAGCAGGGACTGAAGGAAAAAAATACACAGAGAAATAAAGCATTCTCTTGAAAACTATATACATTGCTACAACAACCAGCTAGAGAACATGTCCACAAAAAGGAGTTCCATAAAAAAACAAATGTGAGGGCAATGAGTCTCACAAAGGTGCTGTACAGTTGAGTGGCCTCCAGGACCCACTTTCTTAGAGAGAGGAGAAACAGCACACCAGGGCTTCACCACATATCCAGCACCCTTGCTGCCTTTTCTGGTACTTTTGTGTGGTGCTGGGACTCAGTCAGGGTTAGAGGCACACTCTGTTAGGCGAATAACTTCCTGGACCTGAGGAAGGACTTTTGTAGCATTTTTGTGCACCTTTGGGGTAATGCTTCTATAAAAACTCACTTGAACATGGAGAAATATTCCTAGCTTTGTATAGACAAGGGGATGGGTGTTTAATCTGGAAGCAAGATAATTGAGGATACACAGGCATCTGAACTGGGTTAGGACTTCTCCTGAAACTGAAATTAATTTCTACCAAGTCAAACTACCAAGAGATAATCTCAATAAAATGAAAGAAGGAATTTCTTTCTTTCTTTCTTTCTTTCTTTCTTTCTTTCTTTCTTTCTTTCTTTCTTTCTTCCTTTCTTTTTCTTTATTTATCTCTCATTCTTTCTTTCTCTCTCTCTTTCCCTTCCTTCCTTCCTTCCTTCCTTCCTTCCTTCCTTCCTTCCTTCCTTCCTTCTTCCTTCCTTATTTGCCAGGGTTTTATTATTCAGGGCTGACTTGTTCAGATAGAGAGACAGGAGGAGAGAAGGATGGACACCACAGCACTGAAGCTCCCTCTCAGGCAGGGAGGGCTAAATTCAGGCCTGGGCTGTACACATGACAAAGTAGGCCCTCTCCCAGGTGAACTGACTCGCCGACCTACTTTTTATTATACCATTTCTACTTGTACTCACATGATGAGCTATTGCTGGTGTCGTGCAACCATTCTGTCCAAATAGAAAGTAGAACCCAGGATAAAAAATATTAAAAGGTGCAAAAATGCCTAATTCTGAAGGATAAAGTCTGAAAGACAATTGCACAGCAATCTACAGACTCAAGGACTTAGATGGAAGTTGGTACCCTACGACCGCATTATCAGTGAACTGAATGTTCTCTCTCTGGTGAGCGTACTCTGGTCTAACTCCCTGATGAAAACAATAAGGAGGGTGCTTTTCAATTTCATTGGGAGAATTTTGTGTTAATTATAACAAAAGTATTTGGGGAATAAAAGAAGACATGAGCACTGGATTGTCTTGGTCCAAAGGAGGACTTTGGAAAGTAAACTCTACTCCGAGGCCCAGTCTTGATCGGCACTAGTCTTGATCCATCATTAATTTCCACTTTGTTTTCTTGTCTGTATTGCCCCATGTTCCTTTTCCCTTCTCTTGTTATCAAAGCCTCAGTCTTCTCAGGGAACAGCTCAAGTCCCATCCTATCGAAACTCAGTTATTTTCACATTTTATGAACACTTGCAGTGAAGCAGGACCTTGGAGTTTGCGGCTCTGACTTCCAGCCCTCCTTTTTGACGGTTGCTTGGGAATCCATTTTTGGATTTGGGAATCCATTTGTCAGACACAGTTCAAAGACAGGAGGAGCCAGAGGAAATTGTACCTGCACAATTCACTGGTGATGATCTACCACTGAAGGAAACTTTTTGTTGTTGTTGTTCGCTGACTTTTAGGCATACATCACTTCTAAACACAAACACTGGCATCTTCAAGTTTCTCACTTCACGTCTCTGGCAAGACTCAATGATCTGTTGTACCTAAAGTCCTTATCTAAGTATGTCACTCGGTGTCCAGGGAATGTCTACTTTGAATACATGTCCTTAGAAATTGTGGAATGTTCTGGTTTGTGTCCTGATGGTTGGTTTACATATAGGATACTCTCAGCCAGGAAGAAATGAAGTTAAGCTTCATTTTCACAGTTGCTAGTTAAAATAAAAAACATCCGGGAAACAAATTGTTTGGAAGCGCTTAGGGTCAGTATATAACAGCGAGTCCCGGGATTCTACCAAAACTAAAGTATAAAGAAAGATTTCAGCTATGATTCCAGAGAAAGCCAGTTTTACGTAAAGGCATGAAGACATGGCAGGGAAGGAGAGGTGTTAGTGCAGAAAAAGAAGCAGCAGCGGTTTACCCCACTGAATGTACTTGTCACGATGCACAAGGGCCCAGGTTCAAGCCCTTCAAGTCACAGGTCTCCTAACACAAGGGAGAAGCTTCACAAGCAGTGAGGCAATACTGCAGGTGTCTCTCTGTCTCTCCCCTTACAGCTACTTTCTGTCTTATCAAATAAAAGAAAGGAGGAAAGAAAAGAAAGGAAGGAAGAAAGAAAAAAAAAAAAGGCTACCCGGCATGATAGATTCTTTGAGCAGGCACTGAGTCCCAGCGATAACCCTGGTGGCAAGACAAATAATGAATCCATGAAAATGTCTATGACCTAGCTACCTAAAAATCTAGCATAACTCTTTTTACAAGAACCCCTAACCTTAAGAGTAAGATAACCTGTTCAGAAGCCAGTGGAACTAACAAGGTCACTAGGACAGTTGTGGAATCAATTCTGTGGACAGGTCAATCATGGGAGATGACATCCTCAGAATTGGGAGGAATATGGCTAATTTTGCAAGAAAACTGAATAGACTATAAGTCAAAATAATGACAGAAGATAATGATTATCTTCCTTTTTGAGTTATTTTTGTATTTCCATACTAAACACAATACCTCATCTACTCTTGTAACTGTTGCTTAAGAAAGGTGTCTAGGGAGTCGGGCTGTAGCACAGTGGGTTAAGTGCAGGTGGCGCAAAGCACAAGGACCAGCATAAGGATTCCGGTTCGAACCCCGGCTCCCCACCTGCAGGAGAGTCCCTTCACAGGCGGTGAAGCAGGTCTGCAGGTGTCTATCTTTCTCTCCTCCTCTCTGTCTTCCCCTCCTCTCTCCATTTCTCTCTGTCCTATCCAACAATGACAACAACAATAATAACTACAACAATAAAACAATAAGGGCAACAAAAGGAAATAAATAAATAAAATAAATAAATAAAAATTAAAAAAATAAATAAAGGTGTCTAATGCTCTTTCAGCCACCAAGCTGTAGATGTTACCATGACACCAACCTGACTTCCTGGGAAGACAGCCTTACTGATAGACCCTGGAACCTCACCTTTCCAGAGCCCTGTTCCACTAGGGAAAGACAAAAACAGGCTGGGAATGTGGATCAACCTGCCAACATCCATATCCAGCAGAGAAGCAATTACAGAAGCCAAACCTCTCACCTTCTGCTCCCCATAAAGATCTTTGGTCCCTACTCCCAGAAGGATAAAGAATAGGGAAGCTTCCAACAGAGGGGATGGGATGCAGAACCCTGGTGGTGGGAATTGTGTGGAATTGTACCTCTCTTACCCTACAGTCTTGTAGATCATTATTAAATCAATAATAATAAAAAAGATAGGTGTCATTAAGTTAATTTACAGAGCAGGAAATGGGGTATACAGAATTTAACTAACATACCAAGAATCATTCAGGTTAAGAGGCTGTAAGAGACAGGGTCAGAATTCAGGCCTATACTTACTTGCATAAATATACTATAAGTATTTTTGATCCCTATGCTCTATGTGTCTTCTACATAATGGTATATAATCTCATATGAAAGCACATGTAAATCTCATTTTAAAAAGAGACTTAAAATTGGTCAATTGGCATGGTGGGGTAGGAGGTAGAGTTGAGTGACTGGTGAGGCTTAGGCCCAAGATACCTAAGTGGTGATACCTCATTTCGAATGAACCCAGCCTTGAGTTATCCAGTCACAGAGATGGCCTAGAAACCAATCATTTTTCTTATTTTTGTTTCTCTAAATATTTAATGTGTGGTACACATTTAATATCAATTTTTTACATTCCTGGTGAGAACTCAATCTCTATTAATACTGTATTTAAGAATACTCACTATTTATCTGACAGAGTTCCACTCTTCAGTGATGAGAAGTTTCATCATGGTCTCCTGCAAAGGAGAAGACAGAGGACTGACTGACCAAAATGCCTTCCAAAGGGTATTTAGTTCTCAAAGAACCTGAGAGTCAGTCACATTCTAATTTGCAGAAGACATTAAGATAAAGACTATTAAAAGAAACATGCTGGACTACAATCCTTTTTCTCTTGGATAGTTATAACCTTTACCCCTACTTTCAATTCTAAATTTTTAGAACAAACAAGACATAATCAACTCATAGTCCAAACCTGCATACTATGCATATGTAGATTTATGTAAATATACATGTAAATCAAGCATAGCCACTGGGCTTCTGGGAGATTGCATATGGAGCCCTTGGTAAGACAAAGGTCAACTATCCTTGACTTAGCTCAATTTAACATGCAGATTTTAGAGGACAATGGCAAATCCCTGAGCACAGAGCCTTTAAACAACGCTGTGATAATTCCACGGTTGAGTAGTTTTCAGTCATAATTAGAGAAAGGTGACCTGGTTCAGAGAAAAATGAAAAACAGAATGAAACTGAGCTCTTACAGTCCCATTTATTTAAGATAGGTACTTATTATCTCTCTGCCTCTGCATTCCTTTTTTTTTTCTCCCACATATCCATTAGAGGACAATCCCTGGCATGGGAAAGAGCTATTTTGTTTTCAGTTGGCTTTGCTTTCAGTGCTGAAGTGC
Source organism: Erinaceus europaeus (assembly GCF_950295315.1). Classification (NCBI taxonomy): domain Eukaryota; kingdom Metazoa; phylum Chordata; class Mammalia; order Eulipotyphla; family Erinaceidae; genus Erinaceus; species Erinaceus europaeus. The sequence continues at coordinate 71,374,206 of NC_080167.1, read as the reverse complement.
CCTGATTTACCCAGAAAACAAGATGGCCCAATACCACTGTCCTAGGAAATCTTCAATGCCAAGGAGTTAGCTTCCTGCTTGAGATGCTGTCCTGCCACTATGGGTCCAAGAACTCAAGGCTATAGCAGCAGGAGATTGTCAGTGATGCTGCCACTCGTGTTACCGAGGCTACAGAATTGTCATTCCAGGTAAGCAGTGACAAAGACCACTTGCTTGGGAATAATCTACACTTGAGTCCGAAGATCAGGCTATTGCTGGCCACTATAGCCTAAAGCAGAGAGGAGGCTCTCTGGAACATGTTGAGGGGTGATCACACCAAAGAGGTGTTGAATTCAGAATAACTGGGTCTAATGACCTTCTTTTATTCATCTGTGTGCACTTGCCACTGAGTCCATAATCAGGGGAGGGAACAGACTATTCCTACTTCAAGGCTCAATCATGTTTGAATATATGCATATACATTTGCGGGAAGGGGGAGGGTTCAAAGGAACTGAACTCTTCCAAGATGCTATTTCACTCCACCTGACACATGAACAGAATAGAATAGGCTTTATTCCTTCTATTCTGTCTTTCCAGTACATCTATTCATTATACCATGCATACAGGAATTTTTATTCAAATTCTGTAGGCAGAACTCACAGCTAGCTGGGTTACAGAATGATTTGAGCTCCACAAACACTTCTCAACCACATACAAGTCTCATGTAGCTTCAAGCACTGGGTCCTCCCTCTTTAACTGCCACACAGCACGGCTTCCTTGTCTCCCCAGGTACTTCGTTTTATAATCTGACAGAGAGACTATCTCGGTTTCCAGGACTGTGGCCAAAGGCAGATACCAGGCTATTAAACACATTCACAGCTGAATGACTAAAGAAAAGACATGATAGTTTTAATTAATTCTTTCTAATTGAGCCCCATGTTCCTTGGAGAAGAGGATTACTCCCCTGTTTCTACATTGACAAAACTGAAATCAAGATGCCCAATTTTCTACAATGAAAAGGCCTGGAAAATAAGAAAGAAAAGTCAGAAAGTACTTACAAATATCTATTTTAAGCCAAAGAAAGGAATCTGGCTAGATTAAAAATAGTCACATTTCATGAGACGCTTTAATAAAAAAACATAATCTCTTAGGGAAAATGTGAAAATAGAATTAAAATGTGTGGAGTACTTTAAAAACTCAGAGATGGAATTGTTTCTATCTAGTTAAGAGAACCAAGGACTTGAAGAACAAGGGACTGGTTTAGGGCAATGTTTCTTTCCATGAGACAAGAAAAAGCCAGTTACCCAGTGTAGAAGAGAACAGATAAAGACCCCGTTTCTCATCTTGCCAAAGCACTTTCAATAGACTGTAAATAATTCTCACCTGTCTTGAGGTCTAAACCATGTAAGCAATACCAATATTTGAGAGAGAAAATTGTTCTCACTTCTAATTAAAAGGTATTATATCCTCAGTCGACTGTGTTGTCTAAAAGCCCACTCATCAAAGAAGCCATTAGAATTCCAATGCCATTAATTCCATTATTGTATCATGTGAGTTATGTTCAAACATTTATTGCCCAATAATTTTTAGAGAAAAATGTAATAACCAGGGTGGAGATCTCATTAATGTGAAGAGATTTTTTGGCACTGGAGTTAATGAAGGGCATGAACTAACCCTCCAACCCCAATTATAATGAACTTTTCCAAATTCCGAGGCTAATGGGTAAACTCCCAGCGCTGTGTATGAGATCACTGGATTCTGGCAGCCCTCTGTGAATGCCAATTTTGTTCTACCTCTGGTAAGATTATCAGGTATACAAAATCAGGGCACTTTCTCATGATTTGGAATTTGCAGAGCTATTTCTTGCATTCCCATTAACCTTTCTGGCAACAATTCTCATCCCAAGGAGATCTTAATACATATAAAGTACTTTTAAAGCAGTCAGTTGGTTGTTCCTTTTTTTAAAACCACAAGTGATAAAACAAAATATCATTACCAAAATAATTCTAAAAAGACTTTATAGGTTTTTATAAGAGGATTTGTCATGCGTACTCCCTTTTTATGACCAGGCCTGTCAAGTGGCAGAGTTATGAGATAAGTGGGAATGGTAGTCACACATTATCTGCTTCAGGAAGTCTGAGCAACTGTAAAAGATGCTGCACTCTCTTTTGACACCTAATACCTTGTTCTAGACTCCTGGAATGCCAGAGATTTACTACAGAGCTGAGGCAGAAAAGAGAAAGTAGAAGTGAGAATGTTTCGATATCGGCTCCATCAATGTAATGTTGGATGTGACACATTCTCTCAGTGAGAGGTGAGGTGAGTCTTGAAGCTGAGGCACCCAATTATTCCAGACACAGGACTGGGTAGGATACCAGGATGGCTCTCTTCCCAAGTTTATTAGATGGCTGTGTCCTTCCCCCTTCACCCAATGTTAACCACCCTCCTCTGACAGTTGAGGGACCCTATCTACCCACACCAGACCCACGAGGGATTCTGTAACTGTATTTACAAACTCAAAAGAGAAAGATCTCATGACCAACCATCCACTTCCAAATTAAAAAAAAAATCTTAAGTTTATTTTTCATTGGAGCACTGCTCAGCTATGGCTCATGGTAGACCAGGGATTTACCAGGGCTTGGGAGTCTGAAGGATGGAAGTCTTTTTCTTTGTTTGTTTTTAGTATTTTTATTTCCTATTGAATAGAGACAGAGAGAAAGTGAGAAGGAAGAGGGGGAGACAGAGAGACACCTGCAACACTGCTTCACCACTCATGAAGCTTTCCCCCTGCAGGTGGGGACCGGGGGCTTGAACTCAGGTCCTTGTACACTGTGATGTGAGCACTTAACCAGGTGTGCCACCATCGGGTCCCCGGAAGTCTTTTTCTATAACCATTATACTAAGTCTCCACTCCTGGCCAACCATCCCACTTCTAGACCTCACCTCAGATTCAACGGCACAGCTCCCTGGCATCAACATCGTCATCGAGATCACCCACTTCACTGTTTACTCTTTCTCCCTCAGATTGGGGTCTTCATTTTACAACCAGAACTAGCTCGTGCAAGTCCTCAGGGGTCTTGCTGTCAGATAACATGCTGAGAGGCAAAGAGATATCCTGTTGGATCGATGATGATATTGATGCCAGGGAGCTGTGCCGTTGAATCTGAGGTGAGGTCTAGAAGTGGGATGGTTGGCCAGGAGTGGAGACTTAGTATAATGGTCATAGAAAAAGACTTCCGGGGACCCGATGGTGGCACACCTGGTTAAGTGCTCACATTACATTCCTGTTGGACAGACACCCTGTTCTTACTCCGGAGTTCAAGTTCAGTAGGAAGGACGGTGGGCCAGCTGAGTTGCTGAGTTCCACTAGCTCCCCAGCCAGGTCTCATGTCTGTTCAGGGTGGAAGCCCTAGAGGAGCCCACAGGAACTGGTGGGGCTCTGAGAGTCTGGTCTCTGCTAGGAGGAGATGAGATGGACCCTTGGAATTTCCTGCTTTCTCAGGCCATAGTTGGGTTGAGGTGGGGAGCACTCCAGGACCCCTGCGCTCATGGGTGGCAGCTCTCAATCCATTCAAAGAGGGCAGATGCTCTGTGATAGGAGGGCACCACCCACTTCCTGGAACACACAAAGCCTGATTCCAGACAGAGATGTGCTGACAACATGTATTCTCTGAAAATGACCCAACACACGGCACATACTTTCAGTGCTAACGCTGACTGTTTATGGCATTTCTAGGTGTATAACGACTTCTACAGACTGATCGTATGAAAAAATTTCAAGAGTGTCTCAGGTACATCACTGTGTGGCATTTCTCAGAAGTAGAAGGGCTGGTCCATTAAACCCAGCCACATAGCTGCCTTGTACACATCTTAGGGACTTGCCTGATTTGCTGAAGATTTTTGTGTCCCATTGCTGCCAGAAGAAGGACATGGAAACATTTAGAAACAAGACACAGAGTTTTTAGCTTCCAACGCCCACGCACCATGGCCCTGCCAAGAAATAATAAAATATTGTCTCCAAGATAGCTGACCTCTTTTGCACACACAATCCACAGCACATTGCGTTGGCAAGTCTTACACAATACCCTTCTCTCCTGGAGAGGAGAGAAATCTCCCTGTTTGTGTTTTTAGCCTTGCTCATGAAGATTGAGAAATGCTGGGAACACACACCATATTCCGGCAAATGAGCTTATCTTGAGACGGGTTAGTATTACATTTCAGGGTTAATGTCAGAAGAGGCTTTCGCTATATTGGAACGAAGGAGCTAAAAATTTCAAAAAATTAATAATGAATGCATTTTGTAATTCTAGGCATGGGGCTGCTGCTTATTCTTTCTTCTTCTTCTTCTTCTTCTTCTTCTTCTTCTTCTTCTTCTTCTTCTTCTTCTTCTTCTTCTTCTTCTTCCTCTTCCTCTTCCTCTTCCTCTTCTTCCTCTTCTTCTTCCTCTTCTTCCTCTTCTTCTTCCTCTTCTTCGTCTTCTCTTCCTCCTCCTCCCCCTCCTTCTCCTCCTGCTTCTCCTCCTCCTTCTTCTCCTTCTGACTAATGCCAGAACAGACACCTCCATTTGTCACCCTGGGGTGGCAGAGTCGAGCACCTTCTCTTGTCTTCCCAGCTCCTTTCTTTCCCCATAGGACTCTGGGTAGATTACACAGAAAACCAGTCCAGTCCATGCCTTTTATGACAGCTTTTGCCCAAGTCTAAGTCATACCTGGGTGCCAATCACCAGGGAGGGTGATTACTTATTCAGCAGAGAACACCTTTGAAGAACAGAGGAATGTGGTTCCATATAAATGACACCTTTTATCTGTTTTTCAAATAATTCATGGAAAATACTGACATAAAGTGCCAATTATTTTTCCCCATGAATAGTGCTGGCAGTCTTATTGTATGCTTTAAAACTCACTTACAGTTTGCTCACTTTTTTTTTTTTAATTCCCTCCGGGGTGGGGGGGGGTGTATTTTCTTGGTTCTAAAGACTGAAGTTCAATTTGACTTCATGTTTTGTGAAAGAGACTCTTAAAAGACACCGCATTTTTATATTCTCCTAGATATCATTACAGTCAGTAAATCTGGTGACTGGTGTCTGATCAGATAGCTTCCAGAGGCTACGTGCGAGTTACAGTAACCCAGTGCTCCTTCTCCAGATATGTGCCATGGGCTGCCAGGTGGGCATTGTTTACTGGGCTCACATGAGCCTCTCTGAGGCGGCTCATTTTGGACCCAAGCTTGCTGCCATGCCTGAGTGATTCTGCTTCTAACAAAGCAGACAGCAGACACACTCACTGTTTTACCTGATGGGAATTAGGTGCTGCTGTTAGCGTGTCTGAGAGCTCCCAGCACAAACTGGTTTTAGAGACGAGTTTATCGATGACTAGAGGCAGCAGATTTTTTTTTTTTTATTTCAAGGGACGGCAGAGCTTGAGGGTGGGGGACATTGATATTTAGTGGGAGCCCATTCTTCCTCTGCAACCTCACTTCTCACGTGGCAGAGGAGAAAGAGAGGTGGCAATATCCTTCGGCTACTGTCAGGGCAGCCGTGTCACTCAGCCTCCCAGAGAAGGACAGAGACTCGGGGAAAATAACAGTGGTCCACAGATATTCATTTGCCAAAAAGCCTGCAGTGACTAGGAGCTCACCGGGGTGAGTGTCCCAGAGCCCTGCTCAAAGAGCCTCATGGTTTAAGCATGAGCAACGGGTCAGCCTGCACCTACAGCTGTTCCACCTGACAGGGCCAGGAAAGAAAAGAAGAACCCTGAGATCTGTAAGACACTTTTGCCTAAAATAGTCTCCCGTCTGCAGGATTGTATAGATCCAGGTGGGCAGTCGTTGCAAGCTGGCTTCTTGGTGAGTCCAGCCACGTGCAGCAAGGACCACTTTAGCCTTGTACATGCATTAAAAAACTAGGGCTTTATAACTCACTCTCGAGAGTGAGTTTTAGTGTGTGTGTGTGTGTGTGTATGTGAGAGAGAGAGAGATTGAGAAAGAGAGAGTACTTTAGAAATGATTCATCGGGTCTTGGTGCAAGTCTTAAGGGCAGAGAATGAAGCCAATGCTTGCTTCTAAGCAGTGGTACCCACTCCCAGAGTCACTCTGTTCTTGAATATTTATTTAGGACTTTACTCTCTTGTCTCCACTCAGGGAACATTCCACATCATATTTTTTATAAGGAAGGCAATCATGAGTCTGAAACCAGATGGGAGTCTTAGAACGGGGCACGTGACTTATGGTTGAAGTACACACCATCAAGATATCCATACAGTCCTTTTGTTACCCAAAGAGGAAAATAGATGCCAATAAGGGGCCAGGCGGTGGCGCACCTGGTTAAGCGCACACATTACAGCGCGTAAGGAACCAGGTTCAAACCCTTGGTCCCCATCTGCAGGAGAAAAAGCTTCACAAGTGGTGAAGCAGGGTTGCAGATGTCTGGCTCTTTCTCTTGATGTTTCCTCATCCTCTCTAAATCTGTCTCTGTTCAATAATCTATAAGTAAGCAAATAAATAAATGCCGTGAACTCAGTGTCGCCATGACAATCTTCATGTGTTTATTCATTTCTTTGTATTTTAAGAGTAGTGTCCTCCCCCGACTCCCGCTCTTTTTCAGCTAATGTAGCCTGGTAAATACCCGAATCTTGCTTCTCACGGCATTTATCTCATGCAGTAGGTTTTGCCAAAGGGTTTGAACGCTTCTGAGGTTCAGTGTTAAGTTATGTGGAGATCAAAATCAGGAAGAAAAAGAAAAAAAACTATTATAGTCATGGGCTCTTTGGAATATAACTAAAATAGACCTATTAACTATCTACAAAATGGAGACCCAACTATCTACAAAATGGACCCCCCAACTCTTTATCTGCACTATTCCAGCCTTTGAGCTCATGATTAGTCAACAATTTGTTTGACTTTATATGTTAACTCTCTTTTCCAGCCACCAGGTTCCAGATGCTAGCAGGATGCCGACCAGACTTCCCTGGACAGACGACCCCACCAATGTGTCCTGGAGCCCCACTTCCCCAGAGCCCTGCCCCACTAGGGAAAGAGAGAGACAGGCTGGGAGTATGGATCCACCTGTCAACACCCATGTTCAGTGGGGAAGCAATTACAGAAGCCAGACTTTCCACCTTCTGCATCCCACAATGACCCTGGGTCCATACTCCCAGAGGGATAGAGAATAGGAAAGCTGTCAGGGGAGGGGATGGGATACGGAGTTCTGGTGGTGGGAACTGTGTGGAGTTATACCCCTCTTATCCTATGGTTTTGTCAGTGTTTCCAAAATTTTATTAAAAAAAGTTATATGAAGAGGCTTAGTCTTAGCGGATTTTTCATCTGGAAAACAGTTTCCTAAATGAAGAACCCTCCAGTGTCCTCTAGAAAGTAAATACTTATCTAATAATGAGTGATCTCCTGCTACTCACTTAATTTTGTTTATTTTTATTTATTTATTTTAAAATTTGTCACCAGGGTTATTGCTGGGGCTCGGTGCTGGCACTGTGAATTCACCACACCTGGAGGCCATGTCTTCTTTTCTATTTTATTGGATAGGGCAGAGAGAAATTGAGAGAGGAGGGGGAAAGAGAGAGGGAGAGAGAGAGAGGGAGAAAGAAAGAGAGAGAGAGAGAGAGAGAGAGACCTGCATCCCTGCTTTACTTCTTGTGAAGTTTCCTCCTGAAGGTGGGGAGTGGGGCCTCGAACCCGGTCCCTTTGAGTGGCACTATGTTTACTCAGCTCAGTGTGCCACCACCAAGCCCCACTGTCATCCCCTCTAGATTTCCTTAGCTATGCTTATCTCCCTACAGCCCCCAAGTCTTATAATCCAATCTGTATCCATTTTGACTGAACTTTTTGAGAAACTTCCTCCAGTTTTATAATCATCTGTTAAGGCTTTGAAAAATTCCCACACTTCAATCTGCTGATGGCAGTTCAAGGTAATAGAACAAAAAAAAAGATACATCCTCTGGTCTGTCTTCAAATACTGTATCTTGTGTTATGATTCTCCTCTTTGCAGAATCTGGTTAATTTAGGAACTGGATGAAAGAGTGTGTATGCCTCATCTCCTCTGAGAACATAAAGGTAATAATCCTCCTAGAGAAAAAATAAACGTGGAGGGAGTTTTCTCTCCAAAGCACTTAATGTAGACCTTCCTTTAGTGAGTTCATATATCAGTTGTATCAAGGTACACTTGACAAATAACAATTGATAATACTGAGCATGTGTGGGGGATAATTTAGTATATGTATATCTTATGAATACCCGGAATAGATTACTGCAGGGTTTCCAAGTTTCAATGATCTTTAAGGCCATCTGGAAACTTTGGATACAAGACATAGCTAATCTTAAGGCGTATCAATACATTGAGTTCTGCCACTGGGTTTCATCTATGTCTGAGCTTCAAGAAACAGAGCATTTTTAACATGTCTACGTGAATAAAGGTTCTCCCCTCTCTAGAGCCTTCTCTGGCCTTGACCAGGAATCATTACTAGTCACTCTTATCTCAGAGATAGTGCTAGAAGAGAAAGGAGAGGAGGTGGGACTAAAGAACCAGAAGTAGATGGGGATGCAGAAGAAGTTAGTGTTCCTAACAATAGGGGAGCAGAAGAAAGTTAAAATATACAAGACACTGTAAATGCTTCACTTCAGATTCCCACGGGGTGTTGTCAATATGGCGGATGTTACGTATTTACCCGGAGACCAAACAGTTTGGGAGGATACTGGTGACTTCTATCTCTACACCGAGAAAACAAAGAAGCTAGTGGAGTTGAGGTAGTGAGGGAGGGGTCTAGGCAGATTCAGGCAGAGGCTCCTTCTGTCTCCTAAGAGTTCAGGACAAACGTGCTAATGATTTTGAGCAAGTCTCCTAATTTTGTGAAGTCTAGGTGTCCATGCCTGAAGGACAAGTTGCCTCATGATCATGGTGTCATCGCCCTCAAGGTGGTTGGGGATTGTGGCAACATATGAAAACATAGAGGCCAAAGACATACTCTGGGGGCTGTGGGGGAGAGAGATCAGAGCAGCTTCACAGGCATCTGAGCTGAAGGAACAAATTAATTCAGATGCAAAATGTGACAGATGGAGGCAGTGGCTGGGTGCTTCTGGCACAGGATGGAGGGAACAGAACTGAAGAGCCTGCAGAATTCACTTTTTGGGGCCACTGAAATAGCTCTCTTTTTTCCATGTGCTCAATCCAGGTTCAAGCCTGGCCCCCATGGCACAGAGGGTACCTTTGTTGTCATGGTCTCTCTCTCTCTCTCTTTCTCTCTCTGCCTGCTCAGTCTCTATTAAAAAAATTCATAAGATAGAAACGAGTGTTTAAAAAATTCTTTCAATAAGTATTTACTGAGGAGTTATTATTAGTTCTTCATTATTTATTAATTATATAAGTGACTAGTTAGGAATGAGTTAGGATATGCTAAGCAAGACAAACAGAATTTATACGCTCAAGGCATAGAATCCAGTAATGGAAGAGATAACAGAAGCAATAAAGGTATTCTTACCATGATGTGATGTGATAAAGTCAACTCTCAGTACTGTGGGAAAAGACTGCAGAGAAAGGACAGATAGGTGGGGTAGAGATGTAAACAGCTGTTACAGATGGGCAGTCACAGAGGGCCAATATGAGAAGCTAACATTCAAATTAAAACCCAGAGACAAAGCCCTGGAGGTGTGCCAGGCAAACGGAACTCTACACTGTGGTGACACCAGGTTGGGTAGAGAGGAACACTCTGAACAAGGCGATGGCTGGGTGGGCAGGAAGCACACTGAGAAGCTGTAGGTTTCTTCCAGGTGTGGAGACAACCAGTGGAGAGTTGAACAGGTGATGGGCATGACCTCCCAGGAGGTCAGTGGTGGAAGTGCCAGCTGGGAGCTGGGAAGGGCAGAACCAGTTAGGACAGTGTCTTCACAACGGGGCACTTGAGTGTGAGTTCTGGTTGTCGCTAGTGGCGATGGCGAGAGGTGATAAAAATATTTGAAAGATTTATTTCCAAACAAATGGGATTCGCTTGGGTTAATGGGTGAAAAAGAAAGGAAGGAAGGACAGAAGCAAGGACAGAAGGAACTAGTATTAACAGATTTAACTTTCTAGATATTCACCCTGATAACAATGTAGATGGTTCAAAGGCAAATAACATCCCCTGGAATAGATTTACAATAGACCTACTTGCTTTTTCCAAAATGGAGACCTCAAATCTTCATCTGCAATATTCTTACCATTAGGTTCCTGATTATTAAATAATTAGTTCTGCTTTCTATCAATATTTTATAGCTACCAAGTTGAAGATGCTACCATGACACCAACCTGACTTCCCTGGGCAGACGACCTCCCCAGTGTGTCCTGGAACCTCCCCTCCCCAGAGGCCTGCCCCACTAGGGACAGACAGACACAGGCTGGGGGTGTGGATCCACCTGCCAACACCCATGTCCAGTGGAGAAGCAATTATAGAAGCAAGACTCTCACCTTCTGCTCCCCATAAAGATCCTGGATCCATGTTCCCAGAGAGATAAAGAACAGGAAACCTTCCAGTGGAGGGGGGGATGTGGAATGCTGGTGGGAGGAATTGTGTGGAATTGTATTCCTCTTATCCAGTAAGTTGTCAATTATAATTAAACAAATAATAAAAAATTTACAATGTCACTTGAAAATAAAAAAGGCAAGTAAGACTGGAAGAAAGAGAACCAGTTTTTAAATTGTTAACAGGGGCTGGAGAGAAACGGTTCACTGTGTAGCCAGGTACACGGCTTGCTGTGGTCACGACCCGGGCTCAAGCCCTGACTCCACAGAGACCATGGCCCTCACTGCAGGAAGGCCCAGTGCTGTGATGTCTCTCTCACTGCTCCTGTGTCTGTCTGACTGTGAGCAAACACAGCTGCAAAGGGTGAAATCACACGTGTGTGAGACCCAACGCTGTAAATAGACGAACAAACAAAATAAGGAGAAATAATGAAGCAGATAAAACTGCATCGAGGCAGAGACAGTGAGAATGGAAAGCATCTGGGAGGTGTGGGTTTCAAGACAGCGGTGACTTGGTGACTCGTAGGAAATGCAGGACTTCTGGAGCTGAACTCTGAATTCGGGAAGCTTGCCTCAGCTGGCGGTGCTGATCTGAAATCATCAACATCCAGATAAAAGCCACCATTGCAGGTGTGCATGACAATAAGGAGACAAGAAACAAGAGTACCCAGCAGAGACTCCTGGGAACAGCCCATCTGAAAGGTTGACAGAAACAAGAAACTCCAGGAAGAGACTGCCTCAGATAAGAATCTAAGAAAACTGTCTTAGCTCAGGCTTCCAGAGGCAAGGACCAGAGATGGAGTGGGTTGTTAGCAAGAGAGATTTATTTCTCACTATTCTTGAGGCCAGAAGTTCAAGAGCTGGGTGTGATAACTGTATTCTGAGTAACTGTATTCTGGGTGGCCAACCGTTGACTTCTCCTTGTCCTCACCTGATGATGAGCAGAGAAAGAGAGGTAAGTCTGTCTGTTTTCATTGCTTTTATAAGGACACGAATCTCATTCATGAGGACTCCACCCTCATGATCTCTTCACATCCTAATCTCATTTCAAACATCCCATCTCTCACTCACTGAGGGCAGGGCTGCACAACCTGGGTCCTTGGGTACTATGATGTCTGTGCTTAACAGGCCCCCAAGACATGAAGTTTTATGAAGAGGTTGACTGTTTGATCTGAGTTCAATAGAGATAAGTCTCCTTTCTTCACTCAGAAGCGTAACAACACCAAGTCACAGAGAGTCGACTACAAAGACCCAGAGAAAGACCATGAGCACGCTGGGCCTCAGATTAGGTTTCCACTAAGGGGGACTGATTGTGCAGCACCTCCTCCAGGAAGCTGCGTGGTCTGTGTTTCAGGATAGGTAGCTTGTCTGTGGCAGAAAGAAGAGCAGTTAACCAGCATCGCCTACCAGTCAGTCCTCGGCCCTCTGGGTGTGCTGACTCTCCCACTGTCTAGATGGTGCAGCACCCTCCTGAGTTGGTCGGGAAGAGGGACGGGTGAGAGGAGCATAGCATGAGAATGTGGGGGGCTGCGGTCTGGTTGTGCCAGGCAGCCGCTATCTGTATAAATAAAGGAACGATGCTGAGATGTGGCTGGAATAAAAGCCAGCTGAGGGAAGCTCTGTGGCCTCGGCCAGGAGGTAGCCCCTAAGCAATCAAGCAAACACAGGCAGGAGCATTTCAAGCCTTCTGATTCCTCACTCAGGATTTATCTGCTGATGCTCAGTGCTCCTGACACTCTGCTAAGATGGGTGCGTATAGAATGTTGCAGCACCTCAGAAAGGAAGAGCTATTATATTGTTATTTTACAGCTATTATATTGTTATTTTGGTGCTCAAAGAACTATCTGACCAAGGCTACCTACTGATCAGAGGCAGACCTGGGATATAACCCACCTTAGCCTAACTTCTCCTCCTCCTTCACCTGCTCCTCCTCCTTTTTATCTTTCTTCCCTGTGACTTAACAATGATGAATAAGATTGTAAGATCACAGGGAACAAAATTCCACACAGTTCCCACCACCAGAGTTTCATATCCCATCCTCACCATTGGAAGCTTCCCTATTCTTTATCCCTCTGGGAGGATGGACTAAAATTCTTTGTGGGGAGCAGAAGGTGGGAATTCTGGCTTCTGTCATTGCTTCCCCGCTAGACATGGGTGTTGGCAGGTGGATCCACACCCCCAGCCTGTGTCTGTCTGTCCCTAGTGGGGCAGGACTCTGGGGAGGGGAGGTTCTAAGTCCCTTTTCATCTACGTCCCATTCCATTGCTACCTGGGATGAGACCAATTGTATTAGTATTTTGGTAGGAACTGAGCATGGGCACTTGAAAACCCTTTCAGTTGTTCCACTATACATCTAGACTTGGGAATAACAGTCCTACTAAACTATTAGAACAATAACTGCTGATTTCAAATATAAGCTGGCATTCATTCCTGCCTGGCTTAGTCTGTTAATTCTGGATTCAGAATGGACGGGCAAAGGGCTTCCATGAAGTTTAGAAACACTGAGCGCAATGAGCACAGTCACAGCTGCCCATCTGAAAATAGTCTCTTGCTGTTCCTTTTCTGCTCAGTGATCTCCTGAACTGTGTTTCTCCAGCTCTGAGCAAAAAAGAAACAGCTCTAGATTCTCTCCATAAATAAGAATCTCAGCAAATCAAATTCCAACTAGAGAAATCTGGTTTGGATCAAAGTAACTAAGTCATTAATCAGGACCTTTCTCCAAAACTGGAGCCAGCCCAAGCCCACACCATGATATATATATGCAAGAGGCCAGATATTTAGAGGAATATTAATTCTTCCTTATTGTTGATGTGTTTGTGCTGACAGAGGAGACAGAGACCAATGGTGGAATACTGAGAGGCTGCATTTGGGTATTTTTAGCCTGATTAAAATAAGGAAAGATGTAAAACTCTCTCCCAGAGCTCTTCCCACAGGATTCTGTGCAGCTTCTAGTCTGGTTCTTGGAACAGAGAAGCTTGGACTTTGAGAAAGGTCTCCCACTCGAACTGAATCTCTGAAACTCAGGGCTGTACTCAGTCTAAACAACACAGAGAGAGGGAGAGAGAGGGGGTGGGTGGGAGGGGGAGAGGGAGAGGGAGAGGGAGAGGGAGAGGGAGAGGGAGAGGGAGAGAGAGAGAGAGAGAGATTCAGACTACAGGTGGGGACCAGCCTCTTGTTTCTTTTTATTTTTACTGCCATCAGGTATTACTGGGACTTGCTGCAGGTGTGTTCCTGGTGGCTATTTTTAATTTTTTTCTTTCTATATTTTTTTTATTAGACAGGACAGAGAAAACTTGAGAGAGGAGAGGGAGATAGAGAGGAAGAAAGATAGACACCTGCCGACCTGTTTCACCACTTAAGAAGCATCCCCCTATACATGCGGGGAGCTGGACAGAAGCCTGGCCCTTGTGCTTAGTAATGTGAGCACTCAGCCTGGGTGCCACTGCCAGCAGCACCCCACCCCCGTATTTTAGATGGGGCCCCTGCACCCCCATATCTTAGATGAGGCCCCCCTGCACCCCCATATCTTCCATGGGGCCCCCTGCAGTTCTTGGTGACCACTGCAGGATTCTGAATTTCATGGTGGCAGTTGGCAAAGGGACTTTACCTGAAGAAGAGCCCTCTCAGGTGCATTTGGACTCAGGTGTGTACCCCAGGGACCATTTCTAGCCCCCCAAAAGCAAAGGGCTGGCTTTCTGGGATCCCCCCCAGACACACAGCCAGTTTGCAGTGAGGGAAGGGAGCCTGGGGGAGCTGCCAGCCAGGAGCTCTGGCCTGCGTGCAGGACTGAGCCCCCAGTCCCTCCCTCCCGGGGTGGTGGGTGTGCAGAGCCCCTCAGGAGGGAGGGCAGAGCGGGCATTGTGCTGGCTCCTGGGCCCTGCAAGGCTCACCCCTCACCCACCCTGGCACCTCTGACAGGCTGACTCATTCCTCTGTCAGGAGGAGAAGCGAGGGCCGTATGACGGAACAGCTTTCCACTCCACGAGCCAAGGAACCCGGCAGCTCTCCGGACTCTGAAAGTCTTGGTGGCAAACCCCCAAAGCTGCTTCCAGACCAAGTCCTCCTCCCCCACAAACTGTCTGTGAGGCTGAGTTTCACGCAGGTGGGCACACTGGCGAGGCAACAGCCTGGTGCAAGAAAGAATGGAAAGGCCTAGAGAGAGGAGAAGCAGACAACAGCGGGCTCCCCGCTCTGGCAGGGAGTCCAGGCCACAGGTGCAGTGCTGCCTCCCTGCCAGGGAGGACGCCAACCAGACTGGCCTTTGCAACACGTGCACACCTAGTGAAGCAGGTGGGAGAGCTGAGAGAGACCTTCTAGAAGGAAGCAGGGCCCGGGCAGCAGAGAGAGGACCCTGTCCCTGTCTAGTTCCTGGCTCCCCTCCCAGGGGATGGTGTCCTTACTTGTTGGACAGGCAGGGCAGTCTTTTCCGAGCAAGGTTGATCAGCTCTATAGCCTCACATAATGGTGACATGCGTTTGACTCCTAGCATCGGTCCCCAGAGCTTTCTGTCTTTGCTAAATGGACAGCCCACCCTGCTGACACACAAGCCTGTTGCCTCCACACGGGTATCCAAGGTGGTTTGTCCTTTTTTTAATTTGGGTTAGCAGAATCATGTCTTGGGGACTGGAACATGCAGTCAGATGTTGTAGTTGGTGATGCCAAACGAACCCCCTGGACACATTTGGAACACCCAGGCCCTCCTTCTCTCGCACGCTCTCTCTCCTGCTATATGCTAGGAATCAGAGAAGAGTAACCTTGAGGCTATGAAAAAGAGAAGGCATGTATATAGGAAAATTTTCAGGACAGGAGGAATGGTTCACGGAGGAGGGCAGCTGCCCTGGTTCAAGTCCTGGCACCACATAGCCACATGACAGCTCATCAGGGGAAGCTCGGTGCTCTGGTCTCTGGTCTCTCTCCATCTCCCTCCCTTTCTCTTTCTCTCTGTAAAACAGCAGTCCAGGAAGACAACCTCACCCATGTGTCCTGGAGCCTCCCCTCCCCAGAGCCCTGCCCCACTAGGGACAGATAGACACAGGCTGGGGGTGTGGATCCACCTGCCAACACCCATGTGCAGCGGAGAAGCAATGACAGAAGCCTGAACTCCCACCTTCTGCTCCCCATAGAGAATTTGGGGCCCTGCTCCCAGAGGGGGAGGAATGTCAGGGGAAGATGCCCAGAGGGCTCTGAACCCCAACTCCATTAAGACCTGCTGAAAGAAGAGGGAAAAAAGGAAGGACACTCAGAAGTAGTAACAGGTGCAGGTGTGAGTTAGAAAGGAAGAGAAAGGATGATCATACAAAAAAAAAAGGGCAAAAATATAGACAGATAAAAAGACAGATAGATAGGGAGTCTGGCAGTAAAGCTTAAGAGCAGTGGGTTCAACGCACGTGGCGCAAAGCACAAGGACCGGCATAAGGATCCCGGTTCGAACCCCCGGCTCCCCGCCTGCAGGGGAGTCGCTTCCCAGGCGGTGAAGCAGGTCTGCAGGTGTCTGTCTTTCTCTCCTCCTCTCTGTTTTCTCCTCCTCTCTCCATTTCTCTCTGTCCTATCCAACAATAGTAATAGCAACAACAATAAAAAACAAGGGCAAAAAAAGGGAAAACAAATATGAAAGATAGATAGGTAGATAGATTAGTAGATAGATAGATAGATAGATAGATAAACAGACGGATGGATGGATAGATAGACAGTCATAGAAATAATAGTCAACCCATATCTGTGATGACCTTGGGAAAACTACTGCAATTTCCAGTGGAGGGAATGAGGGATACAGAACTCTGGTCATGGGAGTGGTATGGAATTGTTCCCCTTTACCTTGTAATTTTATAAATCAATATTAAATCACTAATAATAATAATAATAAAGAAAGTAGCCAAGGTACAGTCAGATGACAAGCATGTGTGAGCTCCTGCCCCCACCCCACCCCCGTGAACACAAAAGAATGATATTCATTGTCCACTAAAGGAGACCTCAGCTAGAATCTGCCCTGACAGAATAGCAGAACAAGATCAGAGGGCAGATCTTACCCAGAATACGTAAGGGAAGATGGATCGTGTTGGATCGTCTGGGTCTTTCTTGGCAAGAATCACGCCCCCATCCTGCTGTTTCCTCCTGCCCCCTTTCAGCTCTCATTTATTATAAACAGAGATTATCCTCAGACCTGAATCTGTCTTGCCAGGATATTCCCCTAAAACATCTTGCTCCTTCCCATTTCCCTTGTCTTTTTAATTCCTGTGACCACAGGTATGCAATAGAAATTGTATTCCTGAAAGTAATTGATTTATGTGTGCTGACATCATCAGAATGTCACAATATGAATTTGACTGCATGTCCAAGACGATTAAACATACAGAGTTCTTTCCCTAAAACACAGGAAATAATGTTTCTCTTTTAGAAAAGGAACTCACCCTTGAAGACTTGGACTCCATCTGCAATTCCCAGCATATGATTTCTGAGGTTTGTCTAAAAGAAGCCATTTTTTTTTCCTTTCTCCAAAATGTTCCCATGCAAACACACTGAAAAATGAAATGCCAGCATATAGCACAAGACTCTTGAAAACTTGACTTCCATTGTCAAATGTTTCTGTGTACCCAGAAAAGCATCTGTATCAAAGAATTTTTTCCCTTCCTAAAAGAAAGAAAAAAAAAAGAAAGAAAAAAACCACCACTCATTCCTTTGTGTCTTTATATCTTAAACAAAATGAATTAATGGCTTTTAAAACCCTTGCACTAAAAAAAAAAAGGCAAGTGCTCCCAGCTTGACAACTTAAATGACATGTTGCAGCCTGATGTGTTTTGAAATAGAGCAAATATAAATCCATCTTCAATGGGGAGTTTTAATGGGAAGTCACACTGACCCTTCACCCTAGGGGTCCTGCCACACAGTTTGTGATAATGAAGAGTGACAAATTGTCCTGGATGGGTGCACGGCTCCCAGGAAGCCCCTCGGGCCTTGGCGACACCAAGTTACAGGAAAGAGACATACCACCAGCAGCAATGGCCAGGTGCACATAATAAGGCCGCAAAGACCCACTCTGAGCGCCGATTCAGGACCCCTCACCACAGGAGAAGCAGAAAGGACTGGGGAGGAAGGGGGCCATGAGCCTTTCTAGCAGTGGAAGGCCAGGGAAACACCCCTGCAATTAAAAAGGAAAGAGCAAGAAAAAAGGGGGATGGGGTAGGGAAGTAGTGTTTTCTACAGAGAATTCCTTCTGTGGTCACCTTGGAGTAGGGAGCTACAGAATGTTGCTGGGATTCTCCCATTGGTGTAGGAAGGGTTTCAAAACTCATCCAGTGTTCTGATGCTTTTCTTCTCCTCCTCCTCCTCCTCCTCCTCCTCCTCCTTCTTCTTCTTCTCCTCTTCCTCCTCCTCCTCCGCCTCCTCCTTCTCCTCCTCCTCCACCTCCTCCTTCTCCTCCTCCTTCTTCTCCTTCTCCTTCTTCTTCTCCTTCTTCTTCTCCTCCTCCTCCTTCTTCTTCTCCTTTTTCTCCTTCCTCTTCTTCTCCTTCTCCTTCCTCTCCTCCTCCTCCTCCTTCTTCTTCTCCTTCTCCTTCATCTTCTTCATCTTCTCCTTCTCCTCCTCCTCCCCCTCCTTCTTCTCTAGAGAAAAACAAACCAGAAAACAAGGAGAGTTCCTAGTTTAGAGTGTGCTGCTGCACAGAGATTGCAGTATTGAGATCCTTCCAGGAGAGGAAGTTGGAAACCCAAAATTAAAATAGCACATTTGTTCTTTGCAATTTGAGTTCAGAATCCCCAAAGACGCCTTCCTTGGGAAACCTTCTTTTTCATTTGAGAAATGTTGTGCACCATATGGACTTTTTTTTTTTTTTTTTTGGTTTACATACTGCATTTGCCAGGAATGTCTTATGAGACACACAGAGCACCTCATTTTCCATGGGGGGGGATGTGTGTGTCCCAAGAGATTACAGATACCTTCAGAGTTCTCTATATTTGCCTGGGAAATGTAAACATGAGAATCAAACAACACTATTTAGCAAATAAAATGATACTCTCCTAACTTTTAATCTGTGCAAATCATAATTACAGCAATCTCAATAATTATTATCACTTAATGTTGAAAGAGCACCAACCTGCATTTAGAATAAACTAAAATTGGAATGGAACCTTGCAAAAAAAAAAAAAAAACCATCCATCTATTAAGACTCAGAGCCTCAGCAGAAGGCATCTAGGCTTTCAGCAGTTGGACTCAACTTCCAGGTGACTTTAATCTGCATGTGGGTCTCCCATGAACTTGCAGTTTGATTGACTAAGCTGACTGAATGGGCTGCCCTGTTGTGAAGTCAGCCAGTTGCCCTGTAGACTGTGCTGAGATGGATGTGGGGCATTAAGCCTGGAGAAGATGCAGAAGGAGGTATTGTACAGCAGAGGAGTGTGGTCATCTTCCTCTTTGAGACACCCCCCCATATTGGGGGGGATTGAGCTCACTCAAGTGGACCTGCAGTGGAGTTGTAGAGGCGAGTGCTGGTTGTAAGAGGAGCGGGTCTTCCTTTGCGCTGACGGGCTCCTCGAGACTCTTTTGGCCCTGCTTCCTGTTGCTGGCAGTCTGAGGAGAACAGACTGGCTTCTGATCTTTCAGTGTCTTCTCTTTGGCGCTTAGGTTTATGGGGTATTTCGAGTTGAATCTGGAAGACTCTTAGTTGTCTGGGCCCTGGTTTGTGCAGAAACTGTCTTCACTTGCTATAAGGAACAGTCTTGAAATGACTCTTGCCCTCTGATTTCCCCTGCTGAATCACTGCCGTCAGATCCAGTGCTCAGACAAGTCTAGAATGACAGAACCAGGACATGGAGACAGGATGGAAGAACCTGGCCCCATAATGATGTTGTGTTTTGTTCAAATGGGACTTTTGTTGGCTTTTCCATTTTTCCAGGAGGGTACTCTAACCTACATGCTTCTTAAGGACTATTCCAGGGAACATGCACATACACTCAGACACCGAAGGCACATACACAGTAGCCTTTTTAAAATGACCTCTACAAATAAATAATGCAAATTAATTTTAATGTCATCTACTATTTTTTAAGATCCTTTGAAAAGTATTTGCTTGTGTGTGCACGTGTGTGCGCGCGTGCAATAACTCAGAGGAGCCACAGTAACTTGCAGAGGCAACAGGGTGGGAGAGGAAGTAAGAGCAATGCTTCTCCCAGCAGAAGACTGGTATGGAAAGTCCTGGAGCAAGCTGACTCTTCAGTATTCCTCAGTAGCAATCACTGAGCGCCAAGTTCCTGTTTCTGATTTGTTGATGTTTATAAAAATGCAGAGAGGGTGTAAAAGTAGCTAGAGAGCTCAGCAAAAAGGGCCTGGGGAGACGGCATCATGTTTCTGTGTAAGACTCTTCTTCCTGCCTCAGGCTCTGAGGTCTCAGGGTCAGTCCCCAGCACCACCATCAGCCAGAGATGAGCAGGGCTCTGCTCTTTCTCTCTGTCACTCTCACACTCATTGAAATATGACAAAGACATACTAGGCAGCTGGTAAAAGTTGAGACTCATAGAAAGGAACTGGTAGGGAGCTGGGAGAGGTGGCTCACTAGCAAAGCTCATGGTTTTGTTCCCCAGGTTGGCATAAAATAGTGGAACAATACTGAAGTCTCCGCTCTCTCACTGCCTTTTCTTGGTTAAGACCGTTGACACTTGGTGGACTTCTAAGACATCATCACAGTAGCCGCTGTCAGTATGTGATAACTGGCTTGGTTCGTACTGCCACAAAACAAGTTCTTTGCCTGTTCTATGTCATGAGACCTCACTCCCTCCAGAAGAACATGGCATCACGTGTCTGCAAACATTCACCTCCATGTCTCTGCTGTGGACAGAATCAGCTGTGGAAGAGAGACTCAACTCTCTCCAAGCCTGTTTGTCCCACTGTCGTCAGCTGCTGGACGAGGACCGCTACTCACGGTCTTTGTGAAGGAACGCTTAGGCACGCTGGATTTCCCCGGGTGAAGAACTCTGCTCTGTGTCTCTGCAGCGTGTGTCTCAAGGCTTGTCTGAGCCTTCACAGCTGTCTTTCTTGTTCTTATTTATTAGCTTCTCTTTATTGGACTGAGACATCCAGATATTAAGAGGAAAGGGGAGAGAGAGAGAGAGGGAGAGGGGGAGAGAAAGAGAGAGAGAGAGAACGACACCTGCAGCACTGCTTCACCACTTGTGAAGCTTTCCCTCCTCAGGTGGGGACCGCATCCCTGGGCATTTTAATATGTGCATTCAACCAGGTGTGTCACCACTCAGCCCCTCATCTTTCTACCTTTCTTTCTTTTAATTTTAATTTATTGGATAGAGACAGTCAGAAATGGACAGGGTAGGAGGAGACAGAGGGAGCGAGAGAGACCCCTGTGTGCACTCAACCCGGTGTGCCAGCACCTGGCCCCTCATCTGTCCACCCCTCCATGCCTCCAGCTCCTCTGCCCCTTTCCTGCAGCACAGTTCCAAAGCTTCGACTCATCTTCACTCTCCCTTCTGAACTACGCCCAGCATCTCCATAATTCATTCTAGCTCAGCTCCAAGCAAAACACAGCTCCCTGGGTTGAGGCCTCTCGGAAGTTGAGTTAAAGAGAGGGATTAACGTGGACTTCTGGTACGCCTGATACTTAGGCCCTAATCCCACCGTATCTCTGTAAAATGGTTTGCCCTCAATGCTGAGTGGAGAAGCTGAGGCAGAGGGCAGATACAGGTCTTGTACAAACATCACACAAGCCCAGCAGCAAAGTAGCTTTCCCTCCCTGATCTAATTTGCACTAAACACCAGTGCTCTGTTTCTACTTGCTCTCTTGAAGAAATGACAGCAATGTGTTCTTTGTGAGATTAGAATGGCTAAGATGTTGGCTTTAAAAAATATATATAAACATAAATAGCTCAGGGCAGATCAGCCTTGGGCAGACAGATTTAAAATGCAATGATTAGAACCATATTGAAGTAAAAAAAATAATGTACAAATGGTATTTTGCAAGTAAAATGACCTAGTTCAAGTTTTTGGTAAAGAATGTTTTCTGGTTGATTTGAGGCCTTCAAACCAGTGTCACCAAAACAATTTGAGACAGAAAAAGAGAAAATTAGCTCCTTGGTCATTTTATTTTGTTGAGAACCATTTAGGCTGACCAGGAAGCAAAGCAGAGCCAAATTAAATGAAGGTAAAGGTTTCTCAAAGTGCCTGTCTGAATGTCAAGCTTTAATGGTAGGTTATGTCTCACATTTTAGTATTGTTCATGCTAGATATTAATATCCAGCCATATGACAGTTTACCTGCTAGAGCTATATGCTATGATTAGAGCTTGGTTGGAATGAGAAAGATGGAAATCAAAGGTATTTCATGACACCCTGACCTGAGATATCAAACTTCTTAGCTGGCTTGATAAAATATCCCCTATATGAAGAGGATACCTCAAAAGAGAATGGCAATACTTAGACGTCAAAAAAAAAGAAGCTCTATGTTTAGATTACGTGAATTTTATTGAAATGCCAATGTAGACTAGAGGCTGCAGGTGAGTGTCACTGCTAATCCACGTCTGTGACAGACTCTCCTTTCTGACTAGCTTCCTTCTGAGTCTCCAGCACTGAACTAGACATCATTTACATCGTCATCCAAGTTACTGACTTTGCTTTTGTTTTTTGGCAATCTGACCATTCCAACTCTGAGTGGTCTAGCTCTCTGGAAGGCTGGACCTGGACCCTTGTGGAACTTTCTCAGTGGAAATGGGAACATCCGTTTTTTATTTCAGAAGGAATGTTTTTCAGGTTTCATCAAGCCTGTCCTAGGACCAAGCCCTCAAGGTGAAGCCCTCTACAAGAAAATCTGTCACCCCCTGTCTTTGGCATCTCCAACTTTCTTTGGAAAAGAATATCACGCAGTCCCTTGTGAAGCCCAGAGTGCTGCAGGGGTCAGTCTAAAGGCTGAAAGTTCAGGCTCCAACTCCTCTGAGCACTTTGCCCTTATGTCAAGCCTCTCGGCTACGGTGACAGTTAACAGCCAGACCCTTGGTGACGTGGAAACTTGATCATCACATCAGTCTACGGGCCATCAAATAGGTGACCCCGAGGTCAGAGCCTCCATACTGTGCCACCCCTTCTCTCAGCTAGGCCCCCCTTCCCCGAGGTGAAGTGCTGCTGTTCAGTTTATATCTATATTCGGTTCCCTCCTTCCTGTCCTTTTGCGTGGAGGCGGTCGCCAATGGAGAGAGAAGTGGCCCTACTTGAGGATGAGGCTGTGGCAGGCTCAGTAAGGAGCCCATTGATTTGCTGCTTTGGGGTTGAAAGCTCAGACTCTCCTGAACCAGAAAGATTCTATTCAGACGAAAGATTTATAGGCTGGAGTCCCGTTTGATGGCAGACTCTGAGGACTAGCCAACGGTACTTACAGCATCTCCAGAGGACATGCGGAACAGACTCAAGCCTGTTTCATAGGGTTATCACACATTCTGTATAACCATGGAAATGATCTGAGAGACAGCACTAACCCCACCCCAATTAAGTGCTGAGAGGTGCTAAGACTCAGCAATGATTTTCACACTCTCTGACCCTACCCATGTGACTCTGAAGAGCTCAGAGAAATCCAACGGCAGATCAACTCCTGAGGCAAATGTTGACGCCAATCAATACGCCATCAAAGACTTCTTCCCTCCCTTAATCCTGTGAGAACCAGGGCTCTCAGCCTCAAATCATGACTTATGATGATCTGAATTCAGGAACTGCCAAGTCGCTGCATTGTGAACGTGCTGTGCTGACTGGGCTCACAGCATAAGCCTGGTTCTGGTCTCAGATTTCCTTGTGCCTAGCTTTTTCCGTGCGGAGGCAGAAACACCTGCTTCAACTCGTGGCTTGGTCTTACCCACACCGTCCCTCTCTGCTTGCCTTTTCAGGTAAGTCGTTTCTCTATCTTCACCCAAGAGAGCAACTTGACCACCACAAAGTCTTAGAATGCTGTGCATTTGCTACCATTTGACATTTTTTAATAGAAGCCTGAACCAGCCAGAGTGGAGAGCAATGCCTTGTGGATAAAATGCTTTATTTATAGTACCATTTTTTTTTCTTTTCAATCTCAAGAGGAATTTATTTATACTGCTTCACTAGTGCTCAGTGAATTAATTTATTTAAAGCAGTGAATTATAGTTTTCCATGATGCAGATTTGATCCCCATAAGGAAAAGAAAGAGGCCTTTCTAAAAGCTTCTATTGAGATGTGGAACATGGATCTAAGAGGTGTTGTTCAATATGCTATCGAAAGCAAGTCTGGCTGCAGACAGGGCTATGGCTCTGGGGTTATTATCCATTTATCACTAGAGTCGGTGGCCACTCTTCCTTCTCAATCCTATTTCAGAGACTTCCCAGAAGATAAGACACCATTTAACTCTTTATTTTGGCAAGGATCATCTTAGGTGTTCTTTTAATGGGTAGTATTCTCACTAAATTATTGATGAGCTTGATAGTAAGACAGATACCATTATCTGAGTTATTTATTCATGGGCTGTTGTCTGTAACTTACCCATTCCAGTTTTTTTTTTTTTCTACTCAAAGTTTGATATTGATCAATAGCTTTAATCAGTTGTACTGGCCAAAAATCTCAATGATCACAGTTTGGAGTCCAAGCCTCTCTCTCTGAGTATCTGCCAGGCCAGGAGTTAAATCCAGGACTAGCTTCAAACTCTTGGTAACAAGAACACAGAGTAGAAGTAAGTGAATGTCTCCTTCAGATGGACTTGGCTGGATGTGTGTCATAGTCCCTCCAGCTTCACACACATGAACTTGACACTCAGTGCCCTCGTAAGCTTATTTCTACCTTTTATTCAACAGAGACGTGTGTTGGGAAGAAACCCAACACTCAGCTCCTTGTTCTCCCTCATGACACCCACATTGCTTTGCTGGCTCTGCTTTCTAAGCAGGGAACAAACTCTGTTGGCTCTCCAGAAACACATGGTCAAGGGCTCGCTAGACAATCAGCATTCTGTCTAGAGGCAATTAAAGATGATATAGATGGGGCTCTATTTTTATTTATACTGTGTAATGAGGCTCCAAATTAAAAAAGATATATCCTAATCTCCATTAGTGTAAGGAGTTGGAGTCTTCTGAGTGCAGTGGTCCATATTAGGTGACAAATGGATCATTTTTACGCGTTCCTTCAGTGCTTACACTCAGCATTTCCTGAGAACAGTGCTGATGCAAAGAGCAGGAGACCTGTCCCTCTCTCCTTGTTCTCCCATGGAAGTGGGTTTCATCTGAGCAATAAGACGTGACACACTATGCATCTGTGGGCAGTTTGACACGCCTTAGGTGGTATTAGAAAGCATAAGGTCAAAGACGGGCGGACCTTAACTTCCTAAGAAGAACAATAATTACCCTAAAGTGTACAGCTTTGCCCCCTTATTACAACTGTAAGAACGAATACATTAAATTAAAGAGATCAAGGAGCAAAGACGTAAGTGGTGACTGGTAGAAGGGGTATGAAATCAGGGCCGGGTAATCCTCATTTCAAAAGGCGTCTCCAAAGGACCATCCCTTCCCCATGCTTTGTGCTTTCTGGCTCTGTCTTGCACAGTCAGGGCCTGACAGTCTACCAAGAGCGCCTGGAAAATTTCTGGCGTTTTTTGTTTGTTTGTTTTGTTTTAATAGAATTTGGTGAAAACTGGAAACATTTTGAAAGGACAGTGGCCAAAGAAGCTCTGTTGGTTTGATCTAGGCCCGAGACATGAGTGGGACAGAGTCACTCCAATGGAGTCAGAACCTCTCTGGGTCAGTCAGGTAATCCTGAGTAACCACTGAGAAATTCAAGACAATTTGTATGCAGGTGACCTCTGAAGTAGGCTGAAAATTAGCCCCTTCTAGAGACATCCAGTTCTGGATTCCCAGAAAATGTGAATATTATCTTGCATGACAAGAACATAATCTTTATGGACATGATTAAGTCGGAGATGTTTAGATGGGGCAGTTATCCAGAAGGACTCTAAATTCAGTCACTTGTTTCCTTCTCAGTATGGCAAAGGGGGGATTTCACAGTGATGCAGAGAGGACAAAGTAGATATGGAGTAGATCTGGAGTGTAAGAGTGTGTGTCCGGGGTGGGGGTGGTGGCTCACTGAGCACTGGACTCTCTTGTCTGAGTTCCCAATTTGAACTCTGGAACTGTCTGCCTGAGTAGTTCTCTCTCTCTCTCTCTCCTCTCTTTCTGCCTCATGCATAACTTTCATATGTAACAAATACAATATACATTTCAGAAAAATAAAATGATAGAAATGATAGAAGCTGGGAAAGGAAATGAATCAATATATCCCTCCAGCATTGGGAACAAACACAGTCTTGCCAGCATCACAATTTCAATACAGAGATACTGACTTGGGGCTTCTGGTGTCCAGAACTGTGTGAAAATAAAAACCGGATGCCTTAAGCCTCTCTTGTTTTGATAATTTGTTACAGCATCCAGAGGAAACAAGCCCAAGTCCCTGTTGGTTTGGGTCTTCTCGTCTTGAAGGTCCAGCCTCTTCCGTAACTATTCTTCAAGGCTCCATTACAGATCGACAAGACTGTTTTCAAGTGAAGACTCCGAAAGCATAAAGTGCTTTGACTTTCACTCAGCTGCTCTCTCCCCTTCTACATTTTAATGAGGGACTCTAAGAGGCACTTAGAGTCTCACAAATGTTCAGTCGTAACCCCATGCCTGCTCTCACCCTTGCTAACCTCTGGCCAACAAAGCTCTTGTTTGACTTCCCCTTCTAGCCCCACTTCCTCTGCAAGTCTTGAGTCCATCACATCTCCCCAGAAAGGCAGCGTCCCCAGGCACACAGCTTTTGCCCTCCTCCATACTCGGAGGACAGAGCCAGACAGCTGTGTGGGAGGCCATATGCAGTCTCCTAGGGTCAGCTCACACGATTGTCTGGACAAAACACAGTGATTTTAACCTCACACATGGCCAACCGTCTACGTAATTCAAGGACACAGGTCTGCTCCATAAAGTCTTGTAGGCAAGGGATGAGGGTTCTCAGCACCACGCTCCCCAAAGACTGGAAAGCAGCTGATCTCAGAGCTCCAGTGTGGACCAGTCACAAGAAGCCATCCTCTTGCTACCCTCCCCAACCTGCCACATGTCCCCAAAGAACCCATTAAGCCCGTGGACATGAGAAACCTGGCTGATGTCCACTGGATGGGGGGATATGGGGATGCCTCTCTCACTCGAGAGTCACTGCCCCCATTGAGCAAATAAGCAATTTCAGACTTAGCAAAATCCTACTCTCCTAGGAAGAGTTTTCCCATGGTGTCTTATTTGTCTTGCAATTTAGTTGTCTCCTTGGGAGGTCAAAAGGAAAAAAGGGCATTTTTGTGTATCTTTTTACTCTTTTTTTAAAATTGTTTTAAATCTTTATTTATTTATTTATAGGATAGAGACAGCTAGAGACTGAGAGGGCAGCAGGTGATAGAGAGGGAGAGAAACAGAAAGATACCCACAGAACTGCTTCACCACTTGCAAAGCTTTCCCCCTGCAGGTGGGGACAGGGGGCTCAAACCTGGGTCCTTGCACATTTAACATGTGAGTTCAACCAGGTGAGCCACCACCTGGCCCCATATCTGTTTACTCTTAAGCTTATGGTGAAGGAAAGAAATTCATGTAACTAAGTTGTAACTGTTCATTGGGATGTTTTAAAAATTTAGTGCCATCCTTCACAGTTAGGTGACAGTTGGAGCATTTATGGAAGAGAAATGAATAATAATGATTGTAAGAGCTGGTGATGGTTGAGCCTTCACTCTGTGACAAGGACACAGCGGCTCTGGTTTCATCCTTTCTTTCTTTCTTTCTTTCTTTCTTTCTTTCTTTCTTTCTCTCTCTCTCTCTCTCTCTCTCTCTCTCTCTCTCTTCTTTCTTTCTTTCTTTTTTTTCCAGCCATGGGAAACTGATACAGATGAATAAACCGAGGCTGGTGAGGTTAAGAGACTTGCTGGGGTCACACCACGGTCTTCTGTGACTGAGTTGCAGGGTGGAGCCCAGAAATCTGTCTCAGGAACCTCTGCTCTCTGTGACACAGGGGCTGAGGAGATGCATGATGCAGTCACAGGCGTGAATCTTAGTTTATAGACTCACCTGGTTTAGTGCTCATTAATCAACTCAAGATCATCTCTAAGTCCTTTTCAGCTGCGCTGGAGGAAAGAAAAGCTTCACTACTCTTGAGTTTTTTTCATCACCATCATCATCTGTGGACTTGAGCAGGGCCTGGGGGTCAGATCCACTTGCGAAGATAGTGGGCAGGTCTGAATCTTGGCCTGTGAGCCCAGGTCACTCCATCATTGGCCAGGTTCCCTGAGGAGCACCCCCAGGGGCATCTAAGCCCCCTCTCCCCACGGGTCTCTACCTCAGGAGGATGTCAAGAGCACAGAGCAGGGCCTAATTGCCTGGGACTAGGGACATTGAGTTACTCAGAGGGAGATCTGCCTTCCTCTTGCCCTGTGAACCCCACTTTTCCCTCTACCCAAGAGATAGGTACAGAGCAGTCTTTCTCGAGAACCCTCTGTTCAAGGGTTTTAGAATATCCACCCCTTTTTGCTTCATCCCCTGCTGCGAAGGATCTGTGAAGAAGTAAAAGCCACATAGGCTGTGGAAAGTTCTGGCAGTTGTCACATGCACACCTGTGTTCTGCTCAGCCGTGTGCTGACATCTGGCCTTTTGCAAGATGGGATTGGAGGTGCTTGTGCTGGGTGACGTACTGCAGTAGAAGAAAGGCGTATCCTGCCTGATCTCAATTCTCTGTGGGAACTGAGGAATCAAACTAGGAAACAAACAGAGTGAATAAATAAAGTCTTTGTTTATGTCTGCAGATATGTGTTTAGTAATGGGAGAGAGGGACTAAAAGGAGAAAGAGAAAGACACTTTGGTGGTGGATGCTGGGTAGAGGTGTGGTAATGTATGCTTCAAAGAGGTGTGAAATTATTCCCAGGAAGTAACAGCCGTGTAGAATACTGGACTGTTGGAAAAGTCATGACATATTTGTCTATATAACACGTATCGTTGACTTTTCAGACAGCCCAATATTTCCCAAGACTGTAGATATATAATTCCTGCCACATTTCCCATTAATTCTTCACCTTAGTGCCTATGATGCCTAGCTGGCTCTCACATATCCACATGGGAATCTTTTCTTGTGCTTTTGTTATTTAATAATATCTCCCTTCCTCTATCGGGCAGTGCTTGTATTATCTTGGCTTATTTCGACAACGCTGCTATTAATAAAGACCACGTTAAACTTTCCTTTATTAAAATTCCTGACAAGTCTTGCACTGCAGCAGATGCTATGAGGTGGTGGACAACACACAGGTGAGCTGAGTCCCTAAGTTCCTTCAGAACTCAGTTATTTTCAATAAAGGCCATGCTTTTTCTTTTTCCTCTTTCAGTTACATTGGAAGACCTGATTGTTTTGGCATTTAAGCTAATCAAACCCCGTTACCTTGAGTTTCAGAAAGATTATTAATGGACTGTTAAAATAGCTTATTTCAGGGCAGCGAGGAACCCTGGGTTACCAGGCAAATACATTTATTCAGAACATGAAGGGAAACCTCTGAAGGAGATGTGACATTTGCTACCCACACTGACTTCAGTAATGTCACCTGAGGATGTGTTAGACTTCTTGGCTTCTGTCTTACCATGTGTGTCTTTCTCTAGTGTTGGTAAACCCCTGGATTCTTAGTGGTTCCACTACCCATGCAGAAGATGCTTTCCCCAAAGACCTCACTTCCAGAGATCATTTTATTTCCACAGTCTAGTGCCTTCTTTCTAGAATAGAGCACTCCATTTATTTTTCCCCCTGGAAGATTCTATCAGCCTTGATCCAATGTGCTAGGTGATAAATGACTGAAATTTGGCCATAGAGGGAAAGTAAGCACTGAGTCATGCTGTCTGCTAAGTAACCAGTCAGTAAATAGCTTCCAGCAAGTATCTGAAAGCCCAAAGCACACTTACCTTCGGTATTTCTTAGGCAGCCTCTCCTAATCTATATCTGTGTACTCATCTTCCTTTCAGAATTTCCAGATAGGGAGGGAAAGAAAGGAGTCAAATTTGCATATGCCTCTGTCAAAATCCCAAGGAAAGTTCACCTTCCTAGCAAACCCTCCTCCTTGGTGGCTGGCTTTTCAGTGCGTGCTCTCCTTCCGGGATCACGGGATGTCTGTTCTTGTTCACCATTTTCTTGTCCCCGGATTCATTCCTCTGTGGAACTGCACAGCCAGCTCATACTTAGCATGAGGTGCTGTAAATGAGGACAAAACAGAGCCAGATTCCTGAACAGAAAGCTGCGGGAAAGTGTTCTTGTCAGATGAGCCCAGCAACCAAAGAAGTGAGTCAGTTAATTTCAGGGGGGCATGTATGAAGGGTAAATAAAGCAAAAGCTCTCCCTAGGTGGGAATTAAGGAAGGAGAAAGTTAAATTTACCAGCTTTATTTAATCCTTTGTCCTCCCAATATTCAGGGCTGGGCCCTGTAGAATGAGGAGATAGAAGAGGAGAAGATAATTCTGTTTTGGAGACTGGATCCTGAGATATACCTCGCAGACTGAAGAAGGGTGTCTAGGTAGATAGGACACAGCTCTAGGAACTGACAATGCCTGCAGACAAAGGGAAATAAATGAGTAGGGAAGTCAGGTGAGAGAGACACAAAGGGACACTGCAAATCATCTTAGCAGAACCTTTAAAGTATGGTTGCAAGCCTGCACATTGAACTGTAAGCTCCGTAAAGGGTGATTCATTCTGTTTCTTTGTTTTCCTCTAAGATTCTGCACAGGATAGGGGTCGAGGGAGTGTTCAACTGGACTTTCCATTCAGGCAACAACAAGTGACCCTGAGACAGAGAGTTATCAAGAGCAGTTGGTGGGATCGTAAGAGCTGTATCTGGGATTTTGCCAAGAAAAATATTTTGACTTGGGGAGAGGGTATCCAAAAAGTGATTTTTCCCTTGACTAAACTTCACCGACCTCCACATTTCTTCTGAAGAGCATCTCTTTACACTGAAGTTATGTTCTGCTCATGTGGGTGGGGAGAGGGGCTCAAAGTGACTGAGAACTTTGCTTAAAGTCATATGGAAGGGCCAAAGGGGACTCTTAAGATTACTCTCCAGGTCATTAGATCTACTACTTTGGATGGATCTATTCCAAAACCCTGGAAGGGAATTATAAGATCCTTGGCTTCTTTGAGACCTGAACTGTAACCTAACTCAAGCCACCGTGGAAACCATCTCTGAGGGTCACCTAGTCCAACTGTCAGCCAGTGTCGGCCTTCCTGCCACCTCCACTGGGCCCAACTGCTACCGTACCCCTAACTTCAGGGCTGCTGTTTTAATTTTTTTAACCAGAGCACTGATCTTCTTTGACTTATGGTGGTATGGGGGAATGAACGTGGGACTTTGGAGCCTCAGGCATGAAAGCCTCTTTGCAGAACCATTATGCTGTCTACCCCCTACCTAAGGCTGCTAAATCTTCCTACCTGTCTAGTTCTTAGAAAAAGCCTCCTTGTAATGTGCTGGGAAAAAAAAATTCTCCCTCCATATCCCTAGGACATGATTAAGTAGAGTGATTAAAATCAGACATCCACAGGGCTAGCCTCCAGACATTTGAAGACGCCTAACATCCCTACTGAGTCTGCCATCTCCAGCCCCAACAACTCTGTCCTTAGACGTTCTCAAACCACATGGCTTCTTTCAAGTCTGGTTGCCCTGCTTCAAGAAGTATCTGTTGTTTATATTCAATTTAAAGATACAAACATGTAATAAAACATCAGGCTTCAACAAATAGTTTAATTCTTAAGTCTCCTTTTAAACTTTCATTCTTCCATATTTTATTTTAATGAGAGAGAGAGAGGGATACAGAGAAGAAGTTTTTGAAGACACACAGAGAAAAAACAGAGCACTATTTAGCTCGGGCTGATGGTGGTACTGGGGACTGAACCTAGCATCTGAGAGCCTCAGGCATGAGAGTCTTTAGCAGAACAATTATGGTGTCTCTCTAGCCCCTTAACTTCCACTCTTAATACAGTCTTACACGAACTCCCTTAAGGTGGACAAGGAATGTTAATAGAGACACGGTGTGAAGATACTATTATCAACAGATGAGGTTTTCCCTACAAACAAAAACACATCCGTGTGTGTACTTCCTATTCCTGTGCTAGTCAAAGTCATCCCACAGAAACTGGTGTTGTGCATTTCTTCTTGAGACAAGCCTTCACACACTGCTCAGAGCTGTACATACTCTGCAGAAGTTTCCATGCGTTTGGAAAACTTAGCTGATGGTGAGGGTGTGCTAAACCAGACGTGGATCTCACTCTCTTTAGTCATAGAGGTGGCAGTTGCCAAGATCAAGCTACCTGTTTATTTAAGAGGGTGGGACCATTTTAAGGGTCTTGACAGACAATCCTGTAAATGAAGTGAAGGGAGAAGATAGTTATGATCTGGGAGTAACAATTCTAAATTTTCTAAAGTGCATAGTAATTGACCTGCCCTTAGCTCTGCAAGTGGAGGAAGCTGTCAGGTGGAAAAAAAAAAATTCCAACAGCAAGCTAACAGCCATTGACCCAGACCACTCAAGTCCATTGGAACTTCCATTTCAGGTGGTACAGCAAATTCCATTACATTTCTGAGTCTAGGCTGTTTTGTTAAATATTAAAAGTGGTGAGTGGTTTCTTGAGCTTGCTCTGACTGCTCTTCATGCATTCTGGTGGCTAGTGGGCTCAAACTCAAGTTGAACATTTGCTGGAAAT
Source organism: Erinaceus europaeus (assembly GCF_950295315.1). Classification (NCBI taxonomy): domain Eukaryota; kingdom Metazoa; phylum Chordata; class Mammalia; order Eulipotyphla; family Erinaceidae; genus Erinaceus; species Erinaceus europaeus. The sequence goes on along the minus strand of NC_080167.1, from coordinate 71,342,007 downwards.
TACCTACCAAGCAGATATCAACCCACAGCCGCTTCATGGGGGAATCAAATTCCACAGCTAATGGGGCCCTTGAGTTTCTGCCCAGAGGCCGCTGTCCCTTCTCACCTTGCTCTTCAGTCAGGGAATTCCTTGGCCTCCTTGTGTTACCTCTAGTCCTGACGCCACTGCCCTGGTAAATATGACAGGTCCTATTTTGTATGGGGGTGAGAGACTGAAGGTGCACATTTATTAGGAGGCGACGTTTCAGCAGAGGAACTGAGGAGATCTCGCCAAGAAAGTCTGCAGGATTTAGACTTCCTGAGCACTTCAGTGGAGAAGGTGTAGGAGCATGTGTTCAGCCTCTCATTTTCAATCTTTTAAAGCCGTCTCAGTCTTTCACAGAGTAACTTAAGTACTCTTCAATCTCATTTCCGTTTCCTGAGTTTAAGAACAACTTACAACGGCTTCCTTCCTTTTTTCTTTGCTTCCTCTTTCTTTTCTTCCTACTCCTTTTCTTTCTCTTCCCCCCTGCCCCTCTCCCTCCCCTGCTCCTCCTTCTTCCCCTTCTAATAATAATAATAATAATAATAATAATAATAATAATAATAGTAATGTTCTCAGAACTATTAATGGCAGTGTGCCCAAAAGAGTGACACGTTTTATTTATTCCCTTTTGGTGCCCTTGTTTTTCATTGTTGTTGTTATTATTGATGTCATTGTTGTTGGATAGGACAGAGAGAAATGGAGGGAGGAGGGGAAGACAGAGAGGGGGAGAGAAAGACAGACACCTGCAGACCTGCTTCACTACCTGTGAAGCAACTCCCCTGCAGGTGGGGAGCCGGGGGCTCGAACCAGGATCCTTCCGCCGGTCCTTGTGCTTTGCGCCACCTGCGCTTAACCCACCGCACTACCACCCGACTCCCAAGAGTGACACTTTCTATCTGTGTGTCTGTTTGTCTGTCTGTCTGACATCTCCTTCCTGCAGACACCTGGCAGTGGGGCACAAGGAGCTCTGGGTTGGGCTGTGAGCCTGGGTCCTGTCCTTCCATAGTGCTGACCTTGCTGTCAGTTCACAGAGCTCAGATGTGCTTTCAACCTTGGTGTCTTCATCCCTAAGTTGAATGGTCAGGCTAAATCTTTTAAATGCTCTTGGAGCTCTGAGATGCCTGATTCTCTCTTTAGATTTTTTATTTACAAATGCATAATACATACACATTTCACAGAAACTATCGAGATGGGAAGCAGAAAGGAAAAATGGGAAGATTATGTTCTATTTGACTGTCTTTCAAAGTTTAGTGATCGCTGAAGACAAAAATCTTGATTCAATATTTCTAAATGTTGTGCTTTTTCAATAGAAAATCAGTTCTGAAGTGGCTGGCTCCTCACAGGTGAATATGTTTTCTGCTTCCTTCCTAAATTTGGGGAGATATGTTTTCAAATAAGCATCGTTCTCATAGTTTGATTTGATGTGTCTACTGTTCTTGCTCATAAGTGTTTTAACATGCCAAAGCAAGGAAAGGAAGACAAGGATGTGTGTGAGTGTGAGTGTGTGTGTGTGTGTGTATGAGTGTGTGTGTGTGAGTGTGTGTGTGTGAGTGTGTGTGAGTGTGTGTGTGTGAGTGTGTGTGAGTGTGTGTGTGTGAGTATGTGTGTGAGTGTGTGTGTGTGAGTGTGTGTGTGTGAGTGTGTGTGTGTGAGTGTGTGTGCGAGTGTGTGTGTATGTTTGAGTGTGTGTGAGTGTGTTTGAGTGTGAGTGTGTGTGTGAGAGTGTGTGTGTGTGAGTGTGTCTGTGTGTGAGTTTGTGTGAGTGTGTCTCTGCGTGTGTGAGTGTAATGAGTGTGTGTGTGAGTGTGAGTGTGTCTGTGTGTGTGAGTGTGTGTATGTGTATGTATGTGAGTGTGTGTGTGTGAGTGTGTGTGTGTGAGTGCGTGTGTGTGTGTGTGAGTGTGTGTGTATGAGTGTGTGTATGTGTGAGTGTGTGAGTGTATATGTCTGTGTGTGAGTGTGTCTCAGGAGATATCTCTTGCCATTTCCTTGGACTGGAGCTGTAATTCTTGGCTGGCAGCACCACCACATCCCTCTAGTAACCGGTCATGTCACCACAAGCAGAGACTCCTGAGCCCTGACTCTAAAGAGACAGAAGGCAGGATGAATCATGAAGGCTCCAGGTCTGCAAACACTTTCTTCAACAATTAGCCCAAGGTGGGCAGGGAGGGGACATCAGCCTCACCAGATCCTCACCTTCCACAACCCAAGGAATGCGTGGCGAACATCTGAGGGAGCATGGAGATTCATCTTGAGCTGGTCCAGTTTAAATCCATTTGTGAATTCAGTCGGATATGGACTTCAAGGGGAAAGGACGACGGGCAGGAAAATATGGGACCTCCAGGCAGCTCCTTGCAGGACAGACGCCATGACATCCCTGACGAGATGGGCGTGTCTCAGAGGGGTCACACAGGTGAGTGTGAAGGAAAGAGAGAGCTTCACCCTGGCTGTGAGCTCCTGCACTCTCCTCCCTTCTGCAAAGGCCACCAAGACAAGGTGCAGGGACAATGCTGTCCCCACAATGCTTCTCACTGGAGGCAAGAACTCCACCCATTAAGAGAGCGCCATTACTCAATCACGTTCCATTAGCTACACTCAACCCATGTATATTTTCTCTTCTTCATAATGGAGTGGTAGGGCCGAGTGTTTGGGGACAAAGACAACAGAAGCTCATCGATCCACCCGCGACCCCCTGTGAATAGCACCACCACAGAAGAGGCACGGCATCGAGTAGTTACTAGGACTCAGACTCATCTGGCCCTAGGTCAGGAAGTACAGTACATGTGTGACCAGAGAGCCAGCAACGCCGGGCTGTGCGGCCAGTCACAGTGCGCCAGAGACAGGGAGATGGTGGACGAGGTAGAGAAAGAGCCCTGGAGTGGTCGAGAAGAAGAAATGCTTCCCAAAGTTGCCTTTGAAAGAGACGATTCTGATTTTCATTAAGAGAAATGGACGCAGGAGAATCAGCAGGGTGTTATCTTGGAAGGGTTACTTACAGGAGAAATATCGGATAGAAGACAAGGGGGGGATTTATTTCAGAGATGAGGTGGAGAAGTTGTTGACAAAGGAAGTGAATAGGAGAGGGACACAGAACGAGACTCTGTAAGTCATGGCGCCGGAACAGAAGACAGTTCTCACCCCACACCCTGTGCCTTTCCTGTTACTTTCTTGTGTCCTTTTCGGGAACTCTGCAGGTACAGCTTCACTGTCTATCAAAATGGGGGAGCTCGACTAAAATGATATATCTTAGCCTCCATTTTAACTTTGAAGAATTATGAGTTTGTCATTCTAGGCACAGAGGGAAAAAGAAAATAAAACGAAAGAAACCAAAAACCTATGCCCAAGGGCTTCAGGAGAAAGTGGAAGAACTCCGTGGAGGTGTGGGCAAGATGCCAGCAAACAGCTTGCTGTGACAGGGCCGGGTGGTGACACACCAGTTGAGCACTCATGTTGCAATGCATGAGGACCCAGGTTCGAGGCCCTGGTCTCCACCTACGAGGGGAAAGCTTTGTGCAGTAGGGCTGCCGGTGTCTCTCTCCCTCTCTGTTATCCTCTTTCCTTTCACTTTCTGGCTGTCTCTATCCAATAAATAAATAAAGATAATTTTTTAAAACATTGATGTGGAATAGGTGGCTTCTGACTGTCTTCCTCTAGCCATCTCTATCCTCTCCTTTGGGTGAGCTCTGAGAAGTGCAGGCAGATCAGAGACAGATTTCCTACGGAGACTGTCACATCAACAAGAAGGGCTAGCCCCTTAATAAGTGAAGTCAGCTTCCCTGAAGACAGGGCCCCACCTGCCTACTGCCCACCTCCACCACCGGGTAGCCTCCGTGGACTGGCTGGAATTGGGCAGCTCTTCCAATCAGAAGTGGTCAGAAGTCTGGGGTCAGCTTGGCTTTAAGGACAGCCCCTCCTCACTCCCCGCACCTGTCCGAGGGTGGAGATGAATAATGAAGTCTGGGGCGGGATGGGTAAGGAGGAGAATGAGGGGAGAGCCCGCATGAATCCTCAACAGGTAGGAAAAAGAGCAGAGGAAGAAGGCATTTCTGGCGTCCCAGGAAATGTGTGAGTCAACAAAACGCCCATGTCCCTAAAGTTTTAGAAGCCTGTCAAGTATTACTAACTAGTTCCTGGTAAACAGTGGTCAGCGGGTTGGGAGAGCCTGAAGCCACGCAGGACGGCAGTCCTGAGAAGTGACCAAGTGCTACCCTTCCGATCAGGAGCCCTGGCCAGGCGATGGGGCCTTCTTCTGTACTTGCCTGGGTGATCTGGCCAACTTCTGATCTCTCCTGGAAAACAAGAGCCAAGCTCTGTGTCATCCTTCACTCCGTCTGACCCGTGTCAAACATTTCATTCTCTGCAAAGTGTCTTGACTCTATTAAAAGAATGCATTCAAAGTAAAAGACTCTGGGGTGGGTGGGTGGGTGGGGAGAATACAGGTCCATGAAAAATGATGAATGAAATAGTGGGGGTTGTATTGTTAAATGGGAATCTGGGGAATGTTATGCATGTACAAACTATTGTATTTACTGTTGAATGTAAAACATTAATTCCCCAATAAAGAAATAAATTATTAAAAATTAAAGAATGCATTGAGGGGTCAGCTGGTGGAGCAGCGTTTAAGCGCTCACATCACGGTGCGCAAGGACCTGGGTTCAAGCTCCCTGCTCTCCACTTGCAGGGGTGAAGCTTCAGGAATCTTGGAGCAGGCGTCTCTCTCCCTCTGTGTCTCCCCCTCCCCTCTCAATTTCTCTCAGTCTCTATCCAATAAAAAAAAAATTAAATATAGGGAGTCGGGCGGTAGCGCAGCGGGTTAAGCGCACGTGGCGCAAAGCGCAAGGACCGGAGTAAGGATCCCGGTTCGAGCCCCCGGTTCCCCACCTGCAGGGGAGTCGCTTCACAGGGGGTGAAGCAGGTCTGCAGGTGTCTGTCTTTTTTTCCCTCTCTCTGTCTTCCCTTCCTCTCTCCATTTCTCTCTGTCCTGTCCAACAACAACAACATCAGTAACAACCACAATAGTAACTACAACAATAAAACAAGGGCAACAAAAGGGAATAAACAAATAAATATTAATAAATAAATAACAAAATATAAACAACTATTAACGTTTATTTATTTTTAAGAAAGAACACAGTGAAAGGTGCTGGGGTCCTGTACTCAAGCAAGCCCCTGAAACGGGTCCGTGAAAGTTTGAAAACCAGAAAATGGGAATGAGGAATGAGTCTCCTCCAGCCCCCAGCTCCTCTCCTGGTTGGTCTGGGCTCGGTGCTGTCTTTGCTCCCACTGCAGCCGCCAGCTCTCTGGAAGTCGGGAACTCATGGCACAGTGCACGAGGTGGTGGAACTCTTGAGGGGCCGGGAAGTCAGAAGAATGTGCTTGCTGCTTCTCACTGCTGCTTCGAGGAAATGAATTTCAAAGGGCACACTTTCGGGTGTGTGGTTTCTAAATTCGTTCTTATTACTCGTGCAAAGTAAAGTCAGGAGAACGGCTCAGGGAATAGATTCCCTGAGGGTCTCTGGGCTTCATCTATTATGGCCGGAGCCCAAAGAAAAGACCCATGCTAAAAAAAAAAACAAACAAAAAAAACAAGGCCCGAGACCCCTCTTTGTCCAAGCCCCTCTTCTTTATAACTCTTCTTATGTCACACACCAGGGCCGCTTTTCACTGGCCCAATGGCCCAATGGCATAAAATCCTCCTCTTTCATGTAGCACAGAGCAAAAAGTAAGGAAAAAGGGAACCCTTCATCAAGCGAGTCTCTGTTTCATGTGTGCAAACCCTGTGCAAACAAAAATTCAGGACCCTCTGTGTCCTGAATTTTCCCTCCACAGAACAGCCTTTTAGCTAGACCAGCCTGAAAAAGATGGACTCTGAGAATGTGGCCTCCAGCTCTCAGTGTGACCGAGGTCCGGAAGTTGGGGGAAACACCGATACCAACTTCTTTCCTTCTTTCTTTTGCCCGCATGGGCATTCGCTTTGTCCGACTTGCAACCCAGCGGTTATAAATAGAGAAATGGAATACTGATTTGCTTGGCTGAGCTCAGCCACAAGTTCATGAGCTCACACACCACAGAGAAGCAGGCCAAGGGAGTATGTGTGCAGTGTGGTGGCGGGCTGAGGGTTTTCAAGCACCGAGCTTCGCAGAAAAAGCATTTTCTCACCCGACTGTTTCCAGGAGCAGTGGTGAGGTTTGGGACAGACTGACTCTTTCCCACGGACACTGAGGTCTTGTCACCCTGAACAATCTCTCCCTTCCCACCCACGGCGCTGGTCAGTCCCCACTCGCTGGGGCACCACAGGCATGCAGACAGACTTGGCGGGGGCCCAGCTGTGGCTGGGATGGGGTTGGGGGGGGTGGTTCTCTGCCGCCCCAAGGCTCTGAGCCTGCCAGGAAGAGCTGTGAAGCAGTAGGAGCAAGAACAAGGCGTGTGTGAGTTCCAGGGAGAATGCACACATGGCACTGCCAGGCTGCTGGGTCGAAACAAGCACAGCCAGAGTGAGCTGATCTGGCCACGTCCTCGGAACTTGTTCTTAGACAGAAGCTCCAGCACCATCTCCTGGGTAAGCCAGCTGGGGCCCCTTTAACTGAGTGATCAAGACCACCTTGAGGACAAACTGACCTCAGAGACCCCTTATCTGATTCACCGGGAAGGACACAACGTCATGTGTGTGACAGTCCTGCCCCAGACTCATGATCAGGGCCCCAGGGTACTCAGAGCTCTTGGCAAATGTGAACCGAAGGCCTTAGGGTGGTGAGGGAAAGGATTTATTTTCTTCAAAACTAAACTCTCAGAGAAGGGGGGACATCAGACTCTTCTTGTGATCAACCTTGTCTTCATCTGTCCTCCGGCCCTCACACTTCCGCCCTAAAACCAATCTCCATCAGCCTGTGCATTGTTGCAGCACGAGAATCCTTTTATTCAATTTATTAAAATTATTTTTGTTGCTTAGAGACAGATAGGAATCGAGAAGGAAGGAAGAGGTAGAGAGGGAGAGAGACAGAGAGACACCTGCAGCCCTGCTTCACCACTCATGAAGCTTTCTCCCTGCAGGTGGGGACCGGGGGCTTGAACTCAGGCCTTTGTGCACTGTAACCTGTGCTCTCAACCAGGTGCATAGCCACCCGGCCCCTAAGAGAAGCCTTATTCTGAGTGACGGGACTTCCATTGCGACACTTCAGGATTTTGTTTTATTTATTTTTATTTTTTGCTTTGTTTGCTGCAAACAAATTTATCCTTCCCTGCTTTCTCACCAGAGACTTCTTAGGGTGTGAGAGTGAAGTCATACAAGTCCTCAGGCTAGGGAGTCAGGCGGTAACACAGTGGGTTAAGTGCACCTGGCACAAAGCGCAAGGACCGGCATAAGGATCCCAGTTTGAGTCCCCAGCTCCCCACCTATAGGGGAGTCGCAGGTCTGCAGGTGTCTATCTTTCTCTCCCCCTCTCTGTCTTCCCCTCCTCTCTCCATTTCTCTCTGTCCTATCCAACAACAACGACATCATTAACAACAACAATAATAACTACAACAATAAAACAAGGACAACAAAAGGGAATAAATAAATATTAAAAAATAATAATAAATTAAAAAAAAAAAGAAGTCCTCAGGCTCATGAGACTTTTACAAATTTTCAGGACCGAGGACCAAAAGGTAGGTACCAGGGCCATCAACAAGAAGAAGAAAGGCCAGATGAGTGTCTGGGTAAACTGTGATCTAGATATGCCATGGAGTACTACTCAGCTATTAAAAATGGTGAATTCATCTTCTTTACCTCATCTTGGCTGGAACTTGAAGGAATCACTTTCAGTGAGACAAGCCAGAAAGAGAAGGTTGTAGATGGGATCATCTCACTCATAGGCAGAAGTTGAGAAATAAGAATAGAAGGGAGACACAAAGCAGAACTTGGATGGGAGTTTGGGGTATTGCACCAAAGTCAAAGACTCTGGGGTGGGGGGAGGGTTCAGGTCCTGGAACAGGATGGTGGAGGAGGACCTAGTGGCGGGGAGGGGTTTAGATATGCTGTGGAAAACTGAGAAATGTTACATGTGTACCAACCACTGTATTTTACTGTCAATTGTAAACCGTTAATACCCCAATAAAGGGGGGGAAAAAGAAAAGAAAGCCCAGAAACCAGCACTTGAATATATTACTGGAATTCCTGGGCTTCCCCTTGAGCTGCTCACATGCAAGCCTTAGTGTAACCCCACGGGTAGTGACACCTTGAAGGCGGAGCTGAGGGTCCTCCTCTGCCCCATGGCTCAGACTGGCCTTCACGGCTACCATGTGGACAGGCCTGTGCAGTGCCTTTTGAGGTGACGAGAGCCAGACTCACAGTGGAATGCCTGCTCAAATGAGGGAGTCAAACCAGAACCAAATTGGACTGCTTGCTGACTAAGACAAAACTACAAAGAATTTAGTCAAGATCCAGGACTTCGTAAGATACCATCCATAATGGCCGTGATGGAGCCCAAAGTCAGGGGGTGTAGATAGAAACGGGAAAACCTCAGCTCGCGTGGCATAAAAGTCCACCCGTGAGACAACCATGAGGTGACACAGAGGTGGCATTGTCTGGAGAAGACTTTAAAGCTACTGCTGCAATAGTGCCTGAACCAGCCAGCAAAACATTCTGGAGACAAAGCGAAAACAAAAGGTAGCGTCCAAGAAAAAGACTGAGCGAGGGAGCACATAGAAATTTAAGAAGTGTCAAACATGATAACCAGAGCAGTTCATGAGAGAGGCTTGATAGCACAATAGGAGTGACTGAGGAGAGATTCGCACACTCTGGGGTAGAAGAGGAGATATTATCTACTCTGAAGAGCAGAGAGAAAAAATATTTAACAGATGAGAAAGGCCCAGAGGCCATGCAGCAAGACTAAGAACTCTAATAAGCAAATGGTCAGACTGTCAGAAGGAAAAAAAAAAAAAGAAATATTTGGAAGTATAATAGCTAACGTTTCCAAAATTTGATGAGATAAATAGAAATTCAATAAGTTTCATGAACCCCAAACAAAAGAATTCCACGCAGATGTGTCACATTCAAACTGTTCAGAACGTAAAACATAGAAGGAAGAACAGAAAGCAACAAGGGAAAAATAAATGACTTAAGGGGGAGAAGACATTGCAAATGTATATTTCTTACCAGAAACCCGGAAGGACAGATTAGAAAGGGAGGAATAAAACTGTCTCTCTTCACAAACAATATGATTTATCTGGAGACAATCCCAGGAGATTCACAAAATTACATCTGTGCCAATACGCACAGCAAGGCAAGATTTCGAGATGAAACATCCACATGCGAAAATTAATCACACATCTACATAAAAGCAACAAGTGATCGGAAACCAACATAAATACGTAAAAAGTTTCTATTTATAATAGCTCTTAAAAGAGAAGAATTAGGCATACATCTAATAAATAATGTGCCTACTTGTACAGAAACTACAAGATTTGAGGGAATGAAATTAAAAAAAACCTAAATAAATGGAGAGACATATAATATTCATGAATTAGAAGGTTGAAAATAGTGGTGGAAAACTGATGTCCAATTTATTTCTGCTGGTTTCAACATCCCAGCAGGATAGTTTGCAAACCTGGGTGAGTTGACTCTAGGAGGTGATCTGAAAACCAAAGCAGCTAGAATCCAAGCACATTTATGTAGAAGGATAAACATGGATCAAGGGAGAATGCTTCCTGTTTTTTCTTTTTCAGATCAAGTGTGTAGAGCTTTAGCAATCCAGTCAGTGTGGTACTGATGAAGGGACAGAAACATTAATGAAAGGAACACGATCAAGAAGCTGGAGGAACACACACACAAAGCCGGTCCATCGACTTTATGGCAAGAACGCAAAGGTAGCGTGATGAGGAAAAGATCGTCTTTTCAACAAGTGATTGCAAAAAAAAAAAAAAAAAAAGGATATTCATGCGCAAAAGGACTTTGACCGGAATCTTCGACAATGCAAAAATGGGTCATGAATCTAAAAGTAACATGTGGAATGAAAAAGGCTTACAAGGAAATACAGAGGGAAGTCCTGGCGACTTGGGTTAAGTTAGGCTAAGGGTGTTAGCAGAGGACGATGAAAGCCGATGCGTCCCATAATGTTTCTCAGACTGGGCTTTGTGAAATGAAGTGCGTTTTCTCTGTGCAATGACATGAAAATAAGCCAGTTTACCAGATTAAAGGTGAAACCTAGACATTTCGCCGAAGGAGACGCAAGAAAGCATACGTGCAGAAGACACTCAGTGCGAAACATGTCATAAGCATTCAATTGCGTGAATTCAAAGAACAGTCATCTGGTCCTCTGTATTTACTGGAATGTCTAAATAACAACACTGACTTCTGGAAGGGAACTGGATGCTTCTGGAAGTCTCCTACCCAGATGGTGGGAAGATGATT
>NC_080167.1:71314096-71329096 GCF_950295315.1 Erinaceus europaeus | reverse complement strand
AACGTCTTTGCCTTTGTGCCCTAGTTGACAGCAGCAGAGAGTTTGATGACCATCCCTCACAGCCTTAATGTGCACTTCTCCTTGTGAGATGAGCTTCGATCCCTGATGCCCTTAGCTGGCTTCATGCTCCTTTGGTAGATCATTTTGGAAGCTGCTTCTGGTAGTTCAGTGCAGTATTCTTTCATTTGCCAGGCACTCCCTGAGCACCATGGATGTCACAGATATTGCAGCAGGTGCCGGGCCTGAAGAAGGCATGTCCCTGCTTCCAGCAGCTACAGCTTTCTGCTGCAGGCGAGGCAAACATGACGTCCAGCTGACAGGTACACCAGACCCCGCGGCGATGCTTCTCCACACTGTGAGGTGACAAGCTAGGGGTGCAGCTGTCAGGGTCTCTGGTGGGGTGATCTCCAGGGGAAAGGTAACGGACCGGTTCTTTCTAGAGTAAAGACATCTGGGAGCCCTCCAGCATGCTCAGAACTCATTTATTAGCAGGTGGACATGAGTTGAATAGAAAACCAAACAAAGGGAATTATTACTGAAATATGTCAGAAATTACAGGTTTCTTAAAGGTCAGTTTGCCTTTATGGTAGGGGGCTGGTATGACAAGAATTGATGCAGATACATAAAGGTCAAGATAATTAGTCTCCTGATGCAGGCATTTAATTACTCAAAGGCGTTTGAGGGGAGGAGAGGGGTTGAACCAGTTAAGACGAAATAGAGAGAAGATAAGCAAGGGTTGATGCAAATTGAGGACATCAAAGGGCACTGCTTCTTCTTCTAGCGTTTGCCCTTCTTCCTTAGCCAGTCAACAGCGTCAGGCTGAGCCTGATGTCAAGTTTCGAGACCTCCTTTGAATCTGGAGAGGTGGCAGTCGTTGACTATGTGGGTCATAGTCTGTCTGGAGCCACAGGGGCAGTTCGGGTCGTCTCTGGCTCCCCAGCGATGGAACATAGCGGCGCACCGGCCATGGCCTGTTCGATAGCGATTGAGGAGGGCCCAATCATAACGTGCCAGGTCAAAGCCGGGTTGACGCTTGCAGGGGTCTGTGATGAGGTGTTTGTTCTTGACCTCAGCTGACTGCCAGCTCTGTTTCCAAGAGTCTGGAACAGAGAAGTTCAGTGTAGGCATAGGGGACCAGATTGGGTGATGAGACGTCAAGCGTTGGACAGGGTGGGCGAAGATATCCGCGTATATTGGCAGGTCCGGTCGAGCGTAGACGTGGGAAATGAACTTAGATGATGCCACATCGCACTGCTAGGAGTGTGTGATAAGGTGTGTTCTCCTCTGTGATCAGAAGGTGACTTTGAGTAAGTGAATCTTAAAGTAGGTGGCCATGTGGCCTGCAGTTAATGGGGAGAAGTATTGGGGTTTCTGTGGGTCTGAGAGTCAAGAAGGAAAGAACCAAGTCTGAGTTTCTCCCCTTTTGCTCACCTCGGTTGAGAGAGACTAACAAGAGGGTATCTTCTCAGACCTCCATCCAAGGACGGGTGGAGTTATCCCTAAGCTCTATCAAGCTTACACATAGTCCCAACATGTAGCCAGTGACCCTTTTGTGAATGTGTGTAGCAAAAAAAAAAAAAAGTCAGCATCTCTGAGTTTTATTACCCTGAGAAAAAGCTAGGGCCCCTGGAGTCGGACCCCAAGGAGCAGCCTCCAAAGAGGAATTGCTCACCTGTGCAGTTTTCAGCCCCCAGGCCCCCACCCCTGACACACACCACACATACCTGAAAACCTCAAGGGCAATTGTTCTTCTTAAATTCTTTTTAAAAAAATTTTATTATCTTTATTTATTGAATAGAGATAGCCAGAAATTAAGAGTAAGGTTGAAGATAGACAGACACCTGCAGCCCTGCTTCACCAGTTGTGAAGCTTTCCCCTTGCAGGTGGGGACCAGAGGCTTGAACCTGGGTCCTTATGCACTGTAACATGTGCATTCAACCGGGTGCACCACCACCTGGCCCCTACATTCATTTTTTTAATGCGAGACAAAGAATGAGGGTGAGGGAAGGAGCCTTGCCCAGTGCTGAGAACTGAGCCTGCAGCTTCTAAGTTCCCTGATCAATGGCCGTTCATTCTCTCTCCTCAGGCCAAGGGCAGTTGCTTTTATCTATTTTTTATTTGTCCCCAAGGGTATCACTGGGGTACTAAGAATCCACTGCTCCTGGCGAACATTTGTTCCGTTTTACTGGACAGGACAGAGAGACATTGAGAGAGGAGGGGGAGACAGAGCAGGAGAGAGACACCTGCAGACCTGCTTCATCGCTTGTGACTACGTCCCCTGTCCCCCTGCAGGTGGGGGTGGGGGCTGAGCCAGGATCCTTGCGTGGGTCCTTGTGCTTAGTACTCTGTGCATTTGACCTGGTCTGCCACCACCCAGAGCCCCTAGCTCCCTGGTTGCTTGCAATTTCCTGATCTTTATTTTTGTTGGTGTCATTATATCCTTTACAACACACCATCCCTACTGGACTGTGAACTGAAGTCAGGAGCTGAGCTCATCTTATCTTTCTTATTTGATTTTTTTTTTTTTTAGAGAGAAAAACAGAAAGGCAGAAAAAGACTATTAAGCCAGTGCTTCCTTCACTGAGATGAGGGCTGGGCTTGAACCTGGGTCAGGCCCATGACAAAGCAGTGGACTGTCCAGGTGAGCTATTTTACTGGCCTACAGTCACATCTTCCTTGTAACACTCCTCCTCATGCTCAGCAGACAGTTCAGTGTTGTGAAAATGACATTGCAAATAATAATTGTAATGCGTGCTTGAGAGAGAGAAGGGAAATTTTGAGGGGGGATTTTGAGAGACAGAGAGAGAGAGAGGAAGTGGTGAGAGTGACAGAGAGAGAGGATGCGGAGGAGAGGGAGAGAGAAAGAGGGAGAGGGAGAGAGAGGGAGGGGGAGGACAGTGGATTGTGTTTTCTCTTTCTGTCCTTGTGTCTTAAATTCTGTCTACGAGTGAGATCATGTAATATTCATTCTTCCCTTTTGGGCTTGTCTCTTGAGCTGAGTTTGGAGCATTTCACCAAAGCAAAGGACTCTGGGGAGTGAGGGCAGGGAAGAAGAGGAGGTGTTGGGGGTCTTGGCACAAGGCCCTGTGGTGGTAAGGACCTAAGTTGGAGGTGAACATGTTTTACAGATATCTGTCATGGACATATGAGAAACTTACCCGTATGTCAACAACTGTTCTATAATCCACTAATCTCCCAATAAAATGAAGAAAAAAAAAGAAAATCGGAAGAAAAAAAATTAAAGTGGAAGTAGCTTAAAGTAGTCTTCAAGTACCTATTCAGCATAGAATATTTCTAAGAGATCAGGACAGGACATACAGTCTTCAGAGGAAGAAAAGGACTCTTGTTCTGGCAGCGGCTCTTAGCTGTGTTGTCTTTACAAGGTAATTATGCCCAGGCCTTGGCTTTCTCAACCGCAAAATGAAATGATTGAACTGGAGAACTTTGAGATTATTCCGTTATCCCATGATGCTGGGGTTTCTCAAGATGGTCTTGTGCTATTCCAAAGGATCCTGTGAGAGCTGTGAGTACAAGAAAAGATTTCCCATAAATATCAAATCATACATGTTTCCTATTAGGGCTTCTGACATTCCACATGTTTTCAAAGGTAATTGGAAATACTGGAGACAATTTAAGAGGTCATTATTGCGTTAGCCAAGAAAACAGCTAATGATAGCTATAGCTACTGGGATATTCAGCCCATCAGAGAACCCATTAGCTCAATTAAGTAAATCAAATAGGGGAAGGAAAAAAAAAAAACATTTAGACTTAAAAAGCCACCCACCAAACCTACTACTTGCCTGCAAGGCTTCTTTCTGTTTGTTTCATGGTGAATTCCAATTGTTAGCTTCTTTTGTGAGAGAAAAAATAGCCAGGTCACCCGACTATGCAGACGTGGTAATTTGAGATTACTTAGCGAGACTATCACAACCACCAAATTACATTAAGATGCAATCTTAAGAAAGTAGGTAAAACCAGAAATCTGTGTAAACGGGGTCTGAGCCTCTCTGGGGTGATTTATTTCACTGTTAAAGGCAGATGAGGGAAACAGTTGATGATCTATTTTTCCCTTAATGGGCTTTTATTTTTTTCCCAAACCCAGAATGGTCTGTGACTTCAGATTTGCAGGAACAGAAGGGAAAAAATTAATTATTTCCTTTTTTATTCTTTTTTTAAAAAATTTATTTATAAAAAGGAAACATTGACAAACTATAGGATTATTTGTTGATTTATTATTAGATAGAGATAGAGAAATTGAGAAAGGAGGGGATGATAGGGAGAGAGACAGAGAAACACCTGAAGCCCTACTTCACCACTCATGAAGCTTCCCCCCTGCAGGTGGGGACCAGGGGCTTGAACTTGGGTCCTTGCTCACTATAATATGTGTGTTTAACCAGGTGTGCCACTGCCTGGCCCCAAGGTGAATGCTTATGATCCTTGAAGTCTCACTCCCTGTGTACAGAATTCAGATATTTGCATAGGTGCTTATGCAGTGAAAGACGAAGTCCTCAAACTAATGCTGACTTTGACTCCTAGTGTTTGTCTTTCTTTCTTTCTTTCTTTCTTTCTTTCTTTCTTTCTTTCTTTCCTTTTGCTTTTGTTTTTTGCTCAGGGGGCAGTTCAGGGAAGTTTGAAATGACTCAGGGAAAGAACACCCTTGCTTCTATTATTCAATATTTATAGGTGTGGTAATTCTGTGCCAACCACAGCTATAGGAGGAGAGGACCAGTCCACTTTCAGGATATTCAAAATTGATGCAGTGAAATTCCATCCAATTATGAATTCAGCAGCTGAGGAAATAAGTGGCATGCTAGTGGAATAATGGACAGCTGACTTTACAGCAGCCACTTTTATGGGGGGGACCTGGTCATTGCTAATCTGCCCATGTGACTGCCAAGTGCTGAAGACCCCCCTGTGGTCTCTGGCACATTGCTGGATATGACTGGAATCAAAGAGCGAGGACATGAAGGGTCTCTAGTGGGTGGGGGTTGAGATGGAGGAGGACCTAGCTGGGGAATGAGAGTGTTTTGCAAAAAATTGAGAGAAAAAAATTTTTTTTCCCCTCTATTGTTATCACTGGGGCTTGGTGCTGGCACTACAAATCCACTGCTCCTAGCGGTCATTTTTTTTCCATTTTATTGGACAGGACAGAGAGAACTTGAGAGAGAAGGGAGAGGCAGGGAGAAGAGAGACAGAGAGACACCTGCAGACCTGCTTCACTATTTGTGAAGCGTCTCCCTGTAAGCAGGGAGGTGGGGCTTGACCCCAGATCCTTACACAAGTCCTTGAGCTGGGTGCTCTGTGCCCTTAACCAGGTACACCACTGCCTGGTTCCTGAAAATAGAGGAATTTATACATGGACCAACAACTAACTATATTTACTGTAAACCATTAATCCTCCAATTAAAAGAAAATGAATAAAGGAAAAAAAAATCGTCATGGAGCTTAGAGTTGTGACAGCAACAAAAAATCAAGCAACCCTTAGACCACAGGCCTCATTGCACACAGAGCAGAGACAGGGGCCATTTGCACAGAAACCTCTTGGAGGTGTCCTTGGTGACAAGGCTGGGCTTGAGGAAGCCTGTACTCTGACTACCAGCTGTACCTGTCTGTCCATCCTGTGACAAGGTCAGGCTGTGCTGGCTCCCTGGGGCTCAATGCACCATGGGCAGACCTCACAGCTGGGAGCAGTGCAGACAGCTTCATGCAGCTGATTCCCAATGTCCTCTCCGGCTCCGCTCACTAGGCTGGACTGCAGCTGCCAGCGGATCCTGGAAGATCAGTGATGGCCACTGAGACAGGAAGTAGCAGTCCCGGGCCGGGCGGTGGTGCCCCTGGTCAAGCTCAAGGCCCCCAGGTCCCCACCTGCGGGGGGGGAAAGCTTTGTGAATGGTGGAACAGGGCTGCTGGTGTCTCTCTGTCTCTCTGTCATCTGCTTTCTTCTCCATCTCTGGATCTCTCTAGCCAGTAAATAAATAAATAAAAATTTTAAGAAAAGGAATTAGGAGACCCTGGGTCTCCCTGGGGACATGCCTAGGCTCAGTCCTCTCCCTGAGAGAGATGACACTCACTGACCTGACCTAAGGATGGCCTTAGGGTTAGGGTTAGGGTTAGCGTAGGATTAGGGTTAGGGTTAGGGTTAGGGTTATGGTTATGGTTAGGGTTATGGTAGGGTTATCTTAGGGTTAGGCTAGTGTTAAGGTTAGGACTTTACTCCCTTCTATGCTCTTGCCTTCCTTGCCTTCTTTTTGTCTGCCATTCCTAGGCTGGTGTTCTTCCCCACATATCTTTGTCGTGCATGAGGCCTTTCTTGGTTTTTTTCTCACCCTGAGTCCTTCCCCTTCTCTCTTCCTGTTCCATTCCCTCTCTTCTCCCTTTTTTCATTTTTCTTCCCTCCATTCCCCTTCTCTCTCCTCTGTTCTCTTCTTGTCTCCTCTACTCTCCTTCCCTAGACTCTTCTCTACCCTCCTCTCCGCTTCCTCTCTTCTTTCTCCCCTCTCTCCTCTCCTCTCTCTTCTCCCAACCACTCCCCTTCACTCCTCTTTTCTTTTTACTTATTGTCTTCTTTCTCTTCTGCCCTCTCACCTCTCATCTCCCCTTCCTCCTGTCCTATCTTCTCTCCTCCCTCTCCTTGTCTCCCTTCTCCTCCTCTTCTCTGTCTTTTCCCCTTCTCCTTTCCTCTTACCTCTCTTTTCTCTCTCTCTTCGCTTCTCTCCTCCCTCCCCTCTTTTCCCATCCCCTCCTTTCTCCTCTCCTTTCTCCTCTCTCCTCATCATGTAGTAATGCACTTGCTCCTTCTCTTTCATGTGGAGTGTTCTGGACCAGGAGACTTTGCATCCCTCCTTGTTTGCCATAGATCTTGTTGGCACTTAGTATGGCCACTGGAGTCACAGGACCACTTTGGTGAGTATCTGCTGCTGGAATCCACAAATAAATGGAGATGCTGTGTGTGCCGCATGGCTGTGACTTCCTCCCTACTTCATTTTTGCGACTTTATGCCTGTGACATGTTGGCTTGTTTTCCTATTTTCTTCAGCTCTGCATCCTCAATTCATTTCTAGATAGTGGCAAACAGCTTCTGGCCCCTCGGCGCTGGGCATGTCCACAGCAAAATCCTGCTCTCTACCTGTCAGCCACCTTCTGGAGACACAGGAGGTGAAAGTCTGGAAGGGAGAAAACAGTCCCTCTGATTTCTGACAGCTGGTGGGGTGGTGATCTGCCCCGTTGGGTGGCATTTGTCTCTGTCTCTCTGCTCTGTTCTGAGTCTCCTGCGGCAGAGGTTGGGGGGCTCAGGTGGGTGGGTAAGAGAGCCCTGGTGCCTATCTTGGGTGGTGAGGATGCAGGGGAGAGGCACAGCACCCCAGGAGCACCCTGCCCCAGGTGGCTGACTCCACTGGTCCTACTGGACGGTTCTCCTGCACCAAAATCCATCACCTTGGTAGCTCCTGAAGCAGTGACACACGTTGCTGATTTCACCTTTGCTGTGTAAGGCAGGCGCGCTGGAACCCACAGCCCTCTGGGTTGTTTTGAAAATGCTGCCAAGGAATATTTATCTCAGAACACAATGTGACATTCATGTCAACAGAGCAAGCAGTCCAGAATCTGTCTGCTGAGCCATCCTTCATAAGAGTGACACCAGCATATTTTATTTGTGTGTGTGATGTTTCGTTTCTTTATTTGTGGTTAACGGTGGGTGACAGGATTGTTGGATTGCAGGGTCTAGCTCCACACCATACCCTCCACCACAGCTGTGTCCCCACCCTCTCGCCTTCCAAAGATCTCACTGCCGTAGCTACATGAGAATGTTCTAGGTCTAGTTTACTTTTTTTTTCTTGGTAATTAGTCTGATGTCTTTTGTATTATGCTGTGCTATATCTTACATTTATCTTATTCCTGCTTTGTCTTCTCTTCTGCATTTTGAATATATATATATATATATAGCCTCCAGGGTTATCTCTGGGGCTTGGTGCCTGCACCACGAATCCACTGCTCCTGGAGGCCATTTTTCCCATTTTTGTTGCCCTTGTTGTTGTTGTTATTTTTATTGTTGCCATATAAATCCACATTTTACATAATGAAGAATCATAGGTGGCTGTAAGGTAGCCGTCCATTTACCAATATATAGATAGAATCTCCCCTTGACTGTGTGGTAGTGTGGTACAATTCCACAATAAAAACAGTGGGGAAAAAAGAGCCTTGTACAAAAGGACCAGTTTACTAACAATGCTAAAATCTAAATGAACACTTAGTATCATATCTTTTATTTTATTTGTATCATGTCTTAATGCATGTCCCTGTTTTGATTTAGTGTAATTGAGTCTTCTGGTCTTTGTTTGACCAACAAAAAGTTGAAATTGCATAGATTTTTACTTCCCAAAAAAATGAAAGAAACAGGAAGTTGTAAAAAAATGCAGCATTCTGACTTTTTTTTTAAAGGCTTGGAGAAAGAGAAAGGGCAGCCTGTTTCTAATTACACAAGATAGTTAACAGGAGAATTTAAATCAGCTGATGTTTTTTCCTGTCCTTGTTTAAGATTTAAACCAGTTCATCATTTTTTTTTCTTTCTCTGATTGATGGGACAGCTAATAACTGTTCTGATTGAATTTTAACATTTGTAGTGAGTTGCTTTTGGCTTTGAAATAGGGAGAGTTGGTGTCTAAAGGAGTCATGTGTTTCAGTTACTGTAATTCTGTACTTGTCTTGAAAATGCTGTGAAATCAAGTCCCTGTTCCTCCCATTCTGACTCTCTGCATATTGCCCAAGATGATGTAAATGAGGTCATTAGCTTTGGACAGCATTGCCAATTAAGAGAATAAAATAGATAGTCAACTGTACGTGTGTGACTCAAATTATGTATATCTCTCTAGAATAACATTTTATCAGCGCCATGTCCAAGATTTCTACCGACGACCCAAACTCCCTCGGTTTGCTGAGAGAATTCAAACAGAACTTGAGAATGAAGAGCAGCATTATAGCTCAGGTCTGTGACCTCTCACATGCTGTCCAAGCCTTCAGGCTGTATGTGGCTTGTGGAGACCAAACAGCCCAGATATTGCCCAGCAGACCCTTTCTCTCCTCCTCTCAGTGAGTTCACTAGGAAGGAAGCTAGACTTTGAATAACTAAAAAACCCACTCTGATTGTGGAATCGAAAAGAAATTAGACTGGCAACAATCAGAAGCAGCTCTCTGGGGGTGTGGCCATAAAGCAGGGTCTTGGTCTTCTTCCTTCTCATCTGAGCTCAAGTTGATGAACTGCAGAGATAGGGGCCTGGGCTTGTAGCGGCCGTGCATTCCAATGGAGCCATGAATTAATTCCCAAATGCCAAGGGAGTCTGCTTTCCTTTACATGTGTCATATTTGGGGAGACAGTTGGAAATATTGCTCTGTGCACCACATGCACCCACTCAGCACAACCTCTTGTTCACGGAGTGGAGTAATTGAGGGTGAAGAAATCATTCAGCCAGCCTTAATCTGCCTTGGCAGGTGTACAGTGAATTGTCTCAATATTGGGACAGGTTACTACCGCAATAATAAATATTGCAAATGGACAAAAAAATAAATCTCGCATCTTAAAATAAAAGCTGTATTTTCCCATGCTATCTGTAACCATAGGATATTGACATCTAAGATGTCAAAAGAGGTGAAGGGATGTAGTCCGGGAGCTGCCCTGCCATAAGATTAACACTCTGCATTTGGATCCTGAGGGTTTGAGCAGGTCAAAGGCTTTAAGAACATTAAAAGTTTGACTATAGCTTTTGTGATTCCTATGAACCATTTCCATGATGTCAAGATGATCCTTTCCAATGAGTATCCAGTAGGGATCAAGAATTGAGAATGCAGGAAAGGAATGTCCAACTTCTTCAGAATTATACACTCCAGCGTTATTTAAGTCGAGTGTCTCTTAGATATTTAAGAGACACTGTTCAAGACACTTAAAAAATAATAATAAACTAAACTGGGGAAATGTCACAATGGTAGAGAGCAAAAGTTGTTTGTGTAAAATCCCAGGTCTCGAGTTTGATCTCCAACACCACAGAGCTAAAAGTAGTGGTCCTCTCTCCTTGTTAATAAATAGGTAAATAAATGTGTAAAAGTGTTAAACTGAATACTGATTACGATATATGAATACACATATGTACCACCTAATTATATGTAACACTGACCAAAGCAAGTCTATTGCTTTTCACAGAGTACTTTACTAGTTGATATATGCTAATTGTTTTCCTTCTATCTACAGATAAAAAGAAACCCACTGGAATTCAGATTGAGAGAGGAAGTAGTCATGGGAAATTTTTTTTACTCTGTTTAGAGAAAGTACATTTCCCCCTACAATGAGCCTATATTCAAATGTATTTAGTATAAAAAATTTAAAAAGCAACTAATTCCTTGCATGAAAGATATCTTGGTATTTATTCTTTTACGTCTACTTCTATGCAGTATTTTAAGTTAATACTCACTATGAAAAAGTACAGAAGTAGAATAAAGAAATAACATAATCACACGCACACACATATATATACCCCCAGCCCTGCAAAGGAATATTCTCAATTAGATCCATCCTGAGATGCCTTTAGACAGAAACTGGCTATCTCTACTATAAAAAAATAATAATGGAAAAAGAAAAAATAGACTGTCCAAAAAGATGATATCCCTGAAGTCTAGACGTTCTAGACTTGTCATACCTCTTTGAAAGACTTTCAAAAGGTATTCTCTACTGATATGAACTATGTATTTGTTTGCTGAGGTTACCTGATAAGACATTAAAATACTTCCTTTTCATTAGCTGTCCAGAGACTCATAATATTTTCATTACTGTTGCTGAAAACTGGGAAATTTATATTCTTGTTCTAGCGGTTGAAATATAACCAAAAGTTTTAACAACTATGGGATATCCTAGAGTGGCTGATTATTTAACACCTAGTAGTTATCTGTAAATACTCTTTGAAAAGGGAATAGAAAGAAAGGGAGGGGGAAATGATGTATGCTGGTGCTTTCTTTATTCCTTTGAAAGAAAATGGCAACTGAGAAGCAGTCTTACTACCACTGTCTTCAAAGTAATCGAAGCTTTCTGGGCAGGGTTTTCTGCTGTACAGTTTTCAAAAATGTTTTCAGCAGCCTTAGAAGAACCACAGCTATCTCAGTGAATGTAAACGATGCTATTTACAGAGATGAAAAAAACCAGTGCGTAGCTAATGTTTCTTGAAACTTGAAAGGAAAATTGAGTTCATGGCTTTGCCCCACACATGCCATTTTTGAGATGTTAAAGTCACATACATCTACTCTAGACTAAACAATTTCATGACTTTTTTTTTCCCAGGAAGTGAATGAAAAATGTGAGAGAGAAATATCTGTAGCTGGAGGAGTGGTCAGTGATAAAAGATAAGGTCAGCCAGAACTTTAGAGAATGATCAAAGAAGCCTATATGTCTCCATCCGATTACATTAAAAAAGTCCCACCCAAGGAACTCTGCTTCTGTCCTGGATCCATGAGATGATAACAGACACTTTCTTCTTCTATATGTTCTTAGAAAACAGGGAAAGATATCTCAGACAACTATCTTGGGCTTTATTTCCATGGTTATGGAATCAATTTTGTCTCTACCATGTACAAAAACTTTCTAAGAATTTAGTTTCATCAGCTGATTATATATTAAATGCTATTAAACTTTTTTATTGATTTAATTATGATCCACAAGTCTGTTGGATAAGAGGAGTACAATTCTACACAATTTCCACCACCAGAGTTCCCTGTCCCATCCCCTCCACTGGAAGCTTCCCTGTTCTTTATCCCTCTGGGAGCAGGGACCCAAATTCTCCATGGGGAGCAGAAGGTGGGTGTTCTGGCTTCTGTCATTGCTTCTCCGCTGGACATGGGTGTTGGCAGGTGGATCCACACCCCCAGCCTGTGTCTGTCTGTCCCTAGTGGGGCAGGGCTCTGGGGAGGGGAGGTTCCGGGGCACATTGGCAAGGTCATCTGCCTAGGGAATTCACATTGGTGCCAAGGTAGCATCTGTCACCATTTTAATCGCACTTTAGTCCCCATGGCGATTAGAGACAGATGTACCCTTCAATGTGTTCAGAAATGAAGGGGTATGGTGGAGTGGTAAGGTCCCTTCTCTGGAAGACCGAGTGAAGATACAAAAGCAACATGTGTGGGAACTCAGGAATCAAACCAAACTTTCCCTCCTCAATGGAGTCCAGCAGTGAACTCTGGCCTCTTTGGCCCCGTGGGTACACAGCTGGGAGAGTGTCCAGATCATCAGAATTTTCTGTTTTGATGGGTTTCTTTTCATTGCACTGGGAGCACAGTTGCAAATGTAGAAAGTTCAAGCAGGGTCAAGTATAGGTAAAAAAAAAAAAAAAAGGGAAGAGAAGAGGAGAAAGGGAAGGAACTGGGTGGGCACTTGGTCCTGTTTCTGTCTTCAGGCTTCAGATAACAGCCTGGTGATAGCCTTGCTTTTTTTTTTTTTTTTTTTTAATCAAAAAGTTGAATTCTACTAAGGCTGACTCTAACACCCAATTTGCATGTGTTTGTCAGCATAGCAGAGACTTCTCTACAAAATGCTTGAGAGGCAGAATCTGAAGATAGCTAAAACAAAACAAAATAAAACAAAACAAACAAACAAACAAACAAAAAAAATCCCTGACCCCTGCCTGGAGCCTGATAAATTGTCTTGAATCAACATCACTTGCTCATGGTGATTTGAGTGGGAGGGAGTAAGGCTGTTAGAGCTGTTCTAAATCTTACCTGAAGATACAGCCTCTCCTTTTGTTAGATGCTTTTTAATAATATTTATGGAACACTTTATGCTGCCTAATCAAACAAATTAAAACACTTATTTTTGCTTTCGGCAATTCAGTCAATTGTTAATAATCATGTTGTCATTTTTCCCCAGGCTTGGCACCAAAACTTTATTCACTCTTCTTAGAAATTCTGTCACCAACCTACTATAAAAACTGTCATTATCTTTCAAAGTCACAGTCTTGACATCTGTTAAGTAAAGGTTTATTTTACACTTCAAAAGTCAATCTGCACAGCTGACTAAACTCCTTCAGAATTTTACAGCTTGCTTTTGTCAAATATTTGGGAAAATAAAATTTGCTTTTAGAAAAATATTTGGTTTTCATAGAAAAGAAAATACTCTATTTAAAAATTTCTTTGTTTCTTTTTCTCAAAGAAGAAGGAGGAGGAGAAGGAGAAGGAAAAGGAGAAGAAAGAGAAAAAGGAGGAGAAGGAGAAGAAGGATGATTTCCTTGGTTCTTCAACTGGTTTTAAGAAATATAAACAGAAGGACCCAGCAGTGGTGCACCAGGTTAAGCACACATAGTGCTAAGTGCATGGGCTTGAGCAAGGATTCTGGTTTGATCCCCTGGCTCCCCACCTGCAGGGGGAAAGCTTCACGAGAAGTGAAGCAGGTCTTCAGGTGTCTGTCTTTCTCTCTCCCTCCCTATCTCCCCCTCCTCTATTTCTCTCTGTTCTATCCAATAAAAATGGAAAAGAATGTCCTCCAAGAGCAGTAGATTCATAGTGCTAGGGCTGAGCCCCAGCGATAACCCTGGAGGCAAAAAAAAAAAAAAAAAGAAAAGAAAAGAAAAGAAAAAGAAAAAAAAAAGAAAAGAAAAGAAAAGAAAAAAGAAAGAAAAAAAAGAGAGATTCTCTGAGAGAAAAACTTTCTTTGTCTCTCTCCCTATCTTTCCCTTCCTGCTCATTTCCTATCTGTCTCTAGGAAGGAAGGAAGGAAGGAAGGAAGGAAGGAAGGAAGGAAGGAAGGGAGGGAGGGAGAAAGAAAAATGGAGCTGAAACCATTTCTGTGTATTTTACTTCAGGTGACATACCAATTTCTTCTGACATCCCTGAAGATTTTCAAGAAGGTTATTTAAGGCCCAGAGAAATAACTAGAGAGAAAAACCCAGCAATATGGCAGTCAGGGAGGAGAGAAGAGGGTGTCTTCTCTCTGGTCCTCTGGCTCCTCCTCCAACCTGTCCCATATGCTGCTGCTGAAGGGACGTGGGCCTGAACCACAGTCCTGTGTGCTAACAATCCTCTCTGACCCAACTACTCACTTTAAAGAAGCAGCCCCCACTGGCCCACTAACTCGTCTGCAAACCAGAGGAAACACAGAGCATCAGTCACACATGCGGCTGAGCGCCAAGATCTTTCCATTGGCTCCTTCCTTTGGTTCTTCAAAGGGCCGTCCTCGGCCTCCTGTCCTTGCTTATGATTCGATTCTCCATCTGGGCTTCTTCCCAGCAGACACCATAACACCAGGTTTGAACCTTTTGCGACAGCTACACCTATTTTCTTGTTGTTTGGCATCTTACCACCGCAAATTTCTCTAATAAGTGGGCATGATTTGTACCTGGTGTGTTCCTAGTGGCAGGTTTGAGCTTTAGCACTGTCTCCAGATTCACCGTGGGGAGTGCTGGCTTCTCCTCTCACGTGATCTGTCACAGTAAAACGTGGTGGCTGTGCGCAGTGGACGAGAATTTCAGTAGACAAGTGCATGCATAAAGAAGTGATTTGCTGCCCCCTCTGGCACTGGAGCCATGAGACCTGCTCTCTAGTCTCCTACCTCCAGGTTTTGCTCTCATCCAGTGGGGGAAGAGAAAGAGTGAAGTGATGTAAAATAACTGAGGACTTCCGGCCTCTGGCATCTTCTCTGCCACTCACTGTGTCACAGGGGAGAAAATAAAGGCACTGGCCATTTTTCAGGTCCATTTTCTACTCGGTGTAAAATCCTGAGACGATGGTCTCTATCTCTGTGGTTACTATGAAAAAACAAGACTTGCGGAAGCAAATTGAAAACTATCAAAGACTTTAATTGATGCTTGGATTGAGCTCAATATATATACATATAGCATGAGTTTTTAAAATAGAGCACTGCTCAGCTCAGGCTTTTGGTGGTACCCGGGATTGAACCTGGGACCTCTGGCATGTGAAACCTGTGTACTGCTACCACAGTTCATCCCAAACCTAAGTTCATTCTTGCTACACCTGTGAT
>NC_080167.1:71264096-71309096 GCF_950295315.1 Erinaceus europaeus | reverse complement strand
TCCCTGCGTGAGCCAGCCCAGCATCAGAGCGACTGTCTGGACCCATCACTCTGTTGTTTGAGCAATCGGCCACCAGGACTGTGCTCATCTCCGTAGGATCTGAACAAAAACAATAACCACCCCCATGTGGAGCGGACCTGAGTGGGGGTGGGTGGGCGGGCCCACCCAAGCACACTGATCAGGAAGTCAGTCTCACCTGGACAAAGTAGCCTGCAGGACCACAGACACGTGGCGCCAATCCCCGGCAATTGGAGGGTCTCGCAGACCGTCCCTCTCCCACGCCTGCCAAACTGTGCGTGTGTCACGCAGGGGCGGGAACCAGTAAGTGTCTCTGCTCTTAATTAACTTCTCCTTTCAGCCGGTGGGGTCTCCCCTCTGTCCAGCCTGCCAGGCTTTGCCATCTTGCCCGACCATGGGCAACAAGCACCTGCCAGCTTCAGGAAGCCTAGTAGCCCCTTCCCCTTTCCTGTCCTCCCACTGACGGAGAGCTGGGGGTGACATCCCGGCTTCTACTTCCAACTCGGCCCCCTCGGGTCTGAGGCCCCAATTTGGAACCAGTTGGCATGGGGTGGGTCCCGGTGGCAGGCTTCTTTAATTGCATGCTCTTGGGCATTGGGAAGCTTTTCATTCTTCACGCTTAAAGTGTCCACAGCACGGGGCACCAGCTCCCTGCGGTGAGTTTGAGCCAGGGCTCAGTTCCCTCCCAGGGCCACGTTGGCAGCTGTGCCTACAGGTGTCGTCATCTCCGAGCTATTAATGGCTCTTGAGCAGAGCCAGGCTTTTGAATTCACGCCTCCCTGGCAGAGCAGGAGGGAGGATGGCCCGACTGTAAGGGAGCTCACGCTAATTGCTGGTGCAGACAGAGGCGTTGCTGTTTAAGGGAGCCCTCCACACTTCTCCATTTCTTTTTTTAAATTTTTTTTATTTTTTATTTTTTTTTATTTAAGAAAGGATTAATTAACAAAACCATAGGGTAGGAGGGGTACAACTCCACACAATTCCCACCGCCCAATCTCCATATCCCACCCCCTCCCCCGATAGCTTTCCCATTCTCTATCCCTCTGGGAGCATGGACCCAGGGTCATTGTGGGTTGCAGAAGGTAGAAGGTCTGGCTTCTGTAATTGCTTCCTCGCTGAACATGGGTGTTGACTGGTCGGTCCATACTCCCAGTCTGCCTCTCTCTTTCCCTAGTAGGATGGGTCTCTGGGGAAGCTGAGCTCCAGGACACATTGGTGATGTCTTCAATCCAGGGAAGTCTGGCCGGCATCCTGATGACACCTGGAACCTGGGGGTTGAAAAGAGAGTTAACATACAAAGCCAAACAAATTGTTGAGCAATCATGGACCCAAAGCTTGGAAAAGTGGAGAGGAAGTATTAGGGAGGTACTCACTGCAAACTCTAGTATACTTCTGCTTTCTTACTTTGGTGCCATACTCCAAACTCAGACAATTTCTGCTTTGCGTTTCTACTTCTTTTTTTTTTTTTTACATGCATAACATTCCCCAGATTCCCATTTAGCAATACAACCCCCACTATTTCATTCATCATTTTTCATGGACCTGTATTCTCCCCACCCACCCACCCACCCCAGAGTCTTTTACTTTGGTGTAATACTCCAATTCCATTTCAGGTTTGACTTGTGTTTTCTTTTCTAATCTTGTTTTTCAACTTCTGCCTGAGAGTGAGATCATCCCATATTCATCCTTCTGTTTCTGACTTATTTCACTCAACATGATTTTTTCAAGGTCCATCCAAGATCGGCTGAAAACGGTGAAGTCACCATTTTTTACAGCTGAATAGTATTCCATTGTGTATATATACCACAACTTGCTCAGCCACTCATCTGCTGTTGGACACCTGGGTTGCTTCCAGGTTTTGGCTATTACAAATTGTGCTGCCAAGAACATATGTGTACACAGATCTTTTTGGATGGATGTGTTGGGTTCCTTAGGATATATCCCCAGGAGGGGAATTGCAGGGTCATAGGGTAGGTCCATTTCTAGCCTTCTGAGAGTTCTCCAGACTGTTCTCCACAGAGGTTGGACCAATTGACATTCCCACCAGCAGTGCAGGAGGGTTCCTTTGACCCCACATCCTCTCCAGCATTTGCTGCTGTTACCTTTTCTGATGTGTGACATTCTCACAGGAGTGAAGTGATATCTCATTGTTGTCTTTATTTGCATTTCTCTGACAATCAGAGACTTGGAGCATTTTTTCATGTGTTTCTCGGCCTTTTGGATCTCTTCTGTGGTGAATATTCTGTCCAATTCCTCCCCCCATTTTTGGATGGGGTTATTTGTTGTCTTGTTGTTGAGTCTGGTAAGCTCTTTATATATGTTGGTTATTAAACTCTTATCTGATGTATGGCATGTAAAGATCTTCTCCCATTCTGTGAGGGGTCTCTTGATTTGGGTAGTGGTTTCTTTTGCTGTGAAGAAGCTTTTTAATTTGATGTAGTCCCATAGGTTTATACTTGCCTTAGTCTTCCTTGTAATTGGATTCGTTTCATTGAAAATGTCTTTAAAATTTATGCGGAAAAAAGTTCTTCCAATATTTTCCTCTAAGTATCTGATAGTTTCTGGTCTAACATCCAAGTCCTTGATCCACTTGGAATTTACTTTTGTATTTGGGGAAATACAGTGATTCAGCTTCATTCTTCTGCATGTTTCAACCCATTGATTCCAGCACCATTTGTTGAAGAGACTCTGCTTTCCCCATGTAATAGTCTGAGCCCCCTTGTCAAAGATTAGATGTCCATAGGTGTGGGGCCTCATTTCTGGGCTCTCAATTCTATTCCACTGGTCAGTGTGTCTGTTCATGTTCCAGTACCAAGCAGTTTTGATGACAATGGCCCTATAATATAGTTTGAGATCTGGCAGTGTGATGCCTCCGGTTCTGTTCTTTTTTCTCAAGATTGTTTTGGCAATTCTAGGTCTTTTCTGGTTCCAGATAAACATTTGTAGCATTTGTTCTATTCTCCTAAAAAATGTGCTTGGGATCTTGATGGGGATAGCATTAAATTTGTAGATGGCTCTGGGTAATATATTCATTTTGATGATGTTAATTCTTCCAACCCATGAGCATGGAATATCTTTCCACTTCTTTGTGTCTTTTTCAATTTCTTTGAGTAGTGACTCATAATTTTCAGTATACAAGTCTTTCACTTCTTTGGTTAGGTTTATTCCTAGATATTTTATTGTTTTTGTTGCTATAGAAAAGGGAACTGATTTCTGGATTTCAATTTCTTCTAACTTAGTGTTTGCATAGAGGAATGCCACTGACTTTTGAATGTTAATTTTATAGCCTGACACATTACTGTATTGCCTGATGATTTCCAAAAGCTTCTTGCTAGATTCCTTAGGTTTTTCCATGTATACTATCATGTCATCTGCAAATAAGGAGAGTTTGACTTCTTCTCTTCCAATCTGTATTCCTTTAATTCCTTGCTCCTGCCTGATTGCTATGGCAAGAACTTCCAACACTATGTTGAATAGTAATGGTGATAGTGGGCAGCCCTGTCTAGTACCTGATCTGAGGGGAAATGCTTCCAGTTTTTCACCATTGAGTATGATGTTGGCTGTAGGTTTGCTATATATAGACTCCACTATCTTCAGGAATTTTCCATCTATTCCTATTTTTTGTAGTGTTTTGATCATAAAGGGATGTTGTATTTTGTCAAAGGCTTTCTCTGCATCTATTGATATGACCATGTGGTTTTTGGTCTTGCTTTTGTTGATGTGGTGGATCACATTGATTGATTTACGTATATTAAACCAACCTTGCATGCCTGGGATAAACCCCACTTGGTCATGATGAACAATCTTTTTGATATACTGCTGTATCCGGTTGGCTAGAATTTTGTTCAATATTTTCGCGTCTATGTTCATCAGAGATATTGGTCTGTAGTTTTCTTTTTTGGTTGTGTCCCTGTCTGCTTTTGGTATCAGGGTGATGTTGGCTTCATAGAAGCTGGCAGGGAGTATTCCAGTGTCTTCAATCTTCTGGAAGACTTTTAAAAGTAGAGGTATTAGTTCTTCTTTGAAAGTTTTGTAGAATTCATTTGTAAAACCATCTGGTCCAGGACTTTTATTTTTGGGAAGATTTTTGATAACTGTTTCAATTTCATTAGCTGTGATGGGCCTGTTCATGTTATCCACTTCCTCTTTACTTAGTTTTGGAAGTTGGTAGGTATCTAGGAAATCATTCATTTCTTCCAGGTTCTCTAACTTGGTGGCATATAGTTATTCATAGAAGCCTCGCATGATATGTTGAATTTCTGCAGTGTCTGTTGTGATATCTCCTCTTTCATTTACTATCCGATTTATTTGGGTCTTCTCCCTTTTTTGTTTTGTGAGTCTGGCTAAAGGTTTGTCGATTTTGTTTACTCTTTCGAAGAACCAACATTTACTTTCATTGATCTTTTGTATGGTTTTCCTATTCTCAATGTTATTTATTTCTGCCCTAACTTTAGTAATTTCTGTACTTCTGGTTGCTTTACGGTTCCTTTGTTGTTCTTCTTCTAGGTCTTTAAGATGTGCAATCAGGCTGTTTATTTGTGCCTTTTCTTGTTTCCTAATGTGTGCTTGTATAGCTATCAACTTCCCTCTTAGGACTGCTTTAGCTGTGTCCCAAATATTTTGATAGCTTGTGTCTTCATTTTCATTGAACTCTCGAAACATTTTGATTTCTTCCTTGATTTCCTCTTTGACCCAGAAGTTGTTAAGAAGTGTACTGTTGAGCTTCCACATTTTGGCACTGTTACTAATCTTTTGTTGATTGTTTAGTGTTAGTTTAATTCCACTGTGGTCTGAGAAGATGCTTGGGATGATTTCAGTGCTCTTGAATAGGCTGATGCTGTCTTTGTGGCCTAACATATGGTCTATCCTTGAGAATGATCCATGTGGATTTGAGTAAAATGTGTATTCCAGTTTCTTGGGATGAATGACTCTGAAAATGTCCAATAGTTCTAGTTTATCTATCTCTTCATTTAGCTCCCTTATGTCTTTACTGATTTTCTTCCTGGATGATCTGTCAAGTTGAGATAGTGGGGTGTTGAAGTCCCCTACTATGATTGTGTTACTGTTAATATATTGCTGTAGCTCTTTCAGTAGAAGTTTGATGTATTTAGATGGCTTCTCATTGGGTGCATAGATATTATTAATTGTTAAGTCCTCTTGATTGACTGATCCTCTGAGCATTAAGTAGTGTCCATTCCTATCTTTTTTAATCTTATGTATTTTAAAGTCTATCATGTCAGATATGAGAATAGCTGTTCCTGCCCTTTTTTGTGGGCCATTGGCTTGTATGATAGTTTTCCATCCTTTCACTTTAAGTCTGTGTTTGTCTTGTTGCGTTAGGTGAGTTTCCTGTAGACAACATATTGTTGGATTGTGTTTTCTGATCCATCTTCCTACTCTGTGTCTTTTAATAGGTGAATTCAGGCCATTGACATTTATTGATATCAAAGATTGAAGATATTTTAACGCCATTCTTGTAGAGTTTTAGAGTGTTTTGATATATGTTCTATTTGTGGTGGTCTGGTTGTTTATAGGAAACCTTTCAGAACTTCTTTCAAGGCAGGCTTGGTGATGGTTGCTTCCTTCAACTGTTGCTTGTCTGAGAAGGTTTTGATGCTTCCATCTAGTCTGAATGACAATCTAGCAGGATATAGTATTCTTGGCTGAAAGCCTTTCTCATTGAGCACTCGATAGATATCTTGCCATTCTCTTCTGGCCTGTAGTGTTTGTATGGAGAAGTCTGCTGCTAATCTTATGGGTTTTCCTTTGTAGGTGACTCTTTGTTTTTCTCTTGCAGCCTTGAGGATCCTTTCTTTATCCTTATTCCTTTCCAATCTAAGTATGACATGTCTTGGTGTCTTTAGGTCTGGGTTAATTCTGTTTGGGACCCTCTGGGCTTCTTGAATCTTTATGTCTTTGGTGTTGTCTAGACTAGAGAAATTTTCAGCTATTATGGCCTGGAGAACGCTTTCTTCCTCTCCTTCTCTTTCTTCCTCTGGTAAGCCAATAATGCGTATATTGTTTCTTTTGAAGTCATCCCATAGGACTCTGTTGTTGTTTTCAGCATCTCTTAATCTCTTTTTGAGGTCTCTTACTTCTTCTTTAGTTGTCTCTAATTCATCCTCAATCTTGCTAATTCTGTCTTCAGCCTCATTGATTCTATTCTCTCTGCCCTCTACTGCTTTCTGGAGTTCATCTATTTTGTTGCCCTGCTCTGATACTGTTTTAGCTTGTTCAGCTAGTTGCCTTCTTAGCTCAGCAATTTCAGCTTTCAACTCTCTAATAACCATGAGATTATTAGAATTTTCTTCCATATTCTCATTTGTTGTTCCTGCAGTTCTGATTACAATTTTTTCAAATTCTTTACTCACTCCTGTTATTATTTCCTTAGCTAATGTTTGGATGTTGAACTCGTTGTTTTGTGCTTCGCCCTCTGGAGGACTTTTAGCTGGACTCTTGTCCTGGTTCGAGTCTCCATTATTTTTTCTTGTTGTTTTAACCATTTTATATAAGTTAACAGTTTTTTCAATCCCTGAGTTGGAGTTCAGTGGTGTAAAAGCCTTTTTTTTTCCCCTGTAGGCTACGGTAGCCTGAGGGCTTTTAAACTATCAATAGGCTTCTTGGTTTAATCAATGACTCCTGACCAAGAGATAAAGCAGGATGTGGCAGAGATAATCCAGTGGTTATGCAAAGAGACTTTCACAGCCCTTCAGCTATGCCACCGAGGTATAGGTCTTCTCCTGAGTTTCCCGGTTAGATCTCTGTGCCCTCCCTGTTGCTGCTCCAGATTCTGAGGGTAGTAGCAATGGATACTCAGAGTTGTACTTGGTGAGTCTCTGGGGAGTCCTTTCCTCCCTTCAGCTGTCCCCTTGTTGGTGGAGCAGACTGGAGGTGGTGTCTCCACTGACAAACTGTCGAACTGTTAGCAGTCACTTAATCTCTCCTTAGGCCCCTCTCTCCTCTCTGTCACCAGCCACGCGTGTTTGTACTCACGGGTGATTTACTGGGTTCCCGTGGTCATTCTAGTCCTGTCCTGCTTCGGTCCGGGTGTTCTCCTTTGGTATTCCTAGTTGATCCGGGAGAGGAGAGGAGAGGAGAGAAAGCGATCTGCTGCTCGTAGCTCAGCCTCCGGAAGTCGAATCCCACACTTCTCCATTTCAACGTGCCGGAGCTGGAGGTGGACAGATTCACCCTCCAAAGCTGGGTGAGGGCAGACAGCAGCTCCCAGATACGAGGGAAGTATGTAAATGCCACTCACTGTCAACCCCAGCAAGCTGACCTCTGTTCACATTCAGCACGGGAGCCTGTGTGACCTCCGAGTCCCTGTCAGTCTCAGCTCACCATCCATGGTCACAGCTGGGAACATTCTAGGCTGCTCTCATGTCAGGACCCGTCTTCCTCGAGGGGCAGAGTAGGCTGACCCTAATTCAGCTTTCTAGCACTCTTCTCTACTCTGATGCCATCTTCCCAGACAATATTTCAGTCCACCTGCATGTAGATGTTGGTTCAGGCAAAAATTAGTGAAGTCACGGGCTCCTTGGAACATAACTAAAATAGACTTCCTACCTTCTTCCCACATGAAAACTCCTAGTTTCATCTGCTCTGTTCTTACCTTTGGGTTTCTGTTTATTAAACAATTTGTCCTGCTTTATATCTTACGGCCTTTCAGCCACCAAGTTGCAGATGCTGCCATGATGCCAGCCTGACCTCCCTGGGCAGACGCCCTCACCCATGTGTCCTGGAGCCTCCCCTCCCCAGACCCCTGCCCCACTAGGGACAGACAGACACAGGCTGGGGGTGTGGATCCACCTGCCAACACCCATGTCCAGCGGAGAAGCAATGACAGAAGCCAGAACTCCTGCCTTCTGCTCCCCACAATGAATTTGGGTCCATCCTCCCAGAGGGATAAAGAACAGGGAAGCTTCCAATGGAGGGTATGGGACACGGAACTCTGATAGTGGGAACTGTGTGGAATTGTGCCCCTGTGATCTTATAATCTTGCTAATCATTATTAAATCACGAATTGAAAAAAAAATCACCCTCTGGCTCAGGGAGGCAGCTTAGCAGCAGAGCTCAAGGTCTGCAGGCGTGAAGTCCAGGCTCCAGTCCTCTGCCTCAGTCGACTGGAGTCCAGAGCTCTGTCCTATCTGTTTGTTTGTCTTGTGAAATAAGCTGTTTTTCCTTTCTCTTTGTAATAATCACTATTCAAAAAACTTGTTGAGGTAATGAGGGTCCTTTCTATCTTTTTTTGCTTGACTGATCTCTTCACATTGTCTCACCTGGGAGGCAGGAATTCAGCACAGGCTGTGGGAGGTTACTGAGGTCAGGCGGCCCTGAACTACAGTCTCACCAGGACTTCCCAAGGTTGTGGCCATTTCGTTTTCACTGTTGGTTTCTCCCACGGAGGAGGAAGAGAGCTGGAGAACACCTAAGCACGTTGTTATTATTATGGGGGTTAGGAAGCACATTGTTATTATTATGGGGGTTAGGAAGCACATTGTTATTATTATGGGGGTTAGGAAGCATGTTGTTATTATTATGGGGGTTAGGAAGCACGTTGTTATTATTATGGGGGTTAGGAAGCACGTTGTTATTATTATGGGGGTTAGGAAGCACGCTGTTATTATTATGGGGGTTAGGAAGGCAGCCCCACCTGTGGAGTAGAGTTCCAGCAGGTATGGCAGGGAATTTCCGTGGACTGATGATGAAAAGCAAACTCCAGCTGGGATGAAGAGTAGGAATAAGTAAAGGGAGAGAAGTCAAGGAAACGACAGAGTGACACATTCACCCTCACGTGTGTGTACGTGAGCTGTCGTCTCTCTCTTTCTTAAGCTTTATTTATTTACTATTAGATAGAGACATTGAGAGGGGAGGGGAGATGAAGAGGGAGAGAGACAGAGAGACACCTGCAGCCCTGCTTTACCACTCGTGAAGCTTCCCCGCTGCAGGTGGGGACCAGGGGCTTGAACCTGGGTTCTTGCACGTTGTAATGTGTGCGCTTAACCAGGGGCGCCCCCACCTGGCCCCCGCCGTCTAACATGTGTTTTTGTGCACAAATGACCTCATTTCCTTGAAATAAAGTGTGCATGTCTGATCCACGGAATCCTTCATGATTCTCCCGAAGGGTTATTCACACAGAGACAAGACTTCAGGGGCTGGCCCTTAGACCCCCTCAGGAGCCAGGCCCAGGCTTCTGCCACAGCGCAGCCACTTCAGCCAGAAGGTGGGCAGGTGTCCCCTAAAGCCTACCTCGTGCAGATCCTTGTTAGAGGAAGATGGCCGAAGGGCCCTGAACCCAGTTGCACCTGGACCTGGAACTTTTATGACCAGGAACCTTTGTCTCACCCCCTCGCAGAGAAGGGAAGGAACACCTTTATATTTTAGTGGAGAGTACAGAGAGAAATTGAGAAGAGAAAAAGAGAGAGAGAAAGAGAAAGTGAGAGAACAAGAGAGACACCTGCAGATCTGCTTCACCACCCATCAAATCCCCCCTTGGAGGTGGGTAGCAGCGACTCAAACCCAGGTCCCTGTGCATGGTAATAGGTGCGCCTAACTGGTGTGCCACCACTCCCTGCCTTTCTCTGGGTGCAGGAGGATGGAGCGGGTCACATGGCATTGGCTGGGAGGACTTCTGGGTCACGCTGACAGCCAGGCAGCTCAAGCCCCTGAGGCTGTTGACAGGCAGAAGTGGAGAGCAGGCTGTTGGGACATAGTGCAGAGGTCCTGGCCTTGTCCTGCTATCAGCCACACCACGGAGTAAGGAGTCATCTCCCGGCCTGACAGCCGGGGTCTGCTGCAACCTGTCGCTGACACTGATTTTCTATCATAACTCAGTTTTTTTTTCAGACAAGGCCCACTTGGCATGATTGATCATTATTTTTTACTTTCATGAGACTTAGGTGGGTGGAAAGCAAACCACAGCAAAAGATTTATTGAGATGTTATTAAATTAATTTTTTTAATTTTAATTTTTTTATCTTTATTTATTTATTGGATAGAGACAGCCAGAAATCGAGAGGGAAGGGGTGATAGAGAGGGAGAGACAGAGAGACACCTGCAGCCCTGCTTCATTACTCACAAAGCTTTCCTCCCTGCAGGTGGGGACTGGGGGCTTGAACCTGGGTCCTTGAGCATTGCAACATGTGTGCTCAACCAGGTGCGCCACTGCCTGGCCCCTCTTTTTTTTTTAAGTTGTTGTTGTGGTTATTATTGTCGTTGTTATTAATTCCACTGTTGGATAGGACAGAGAGAAATGGAGAGAGGAGGGGAAGACAGAGAGGGTGGGAGAAAGACAGATACTGCAGACCTGCTTCACCGCCTGTGAAGCGACTCCTCTGCAGGTGGGGAGCTGGGGGCTCGAACCTGGATTCTCATGCCACCAGTCCTTGAGCTTCGCACCATGTGGGCTTAACCTGCTGTGCTACCAACAGGAAGAAAGTCTCTTTGCAGAAGATTCATGCCTTTCCTTTGGGTTATGGCTTCTTGAAACCCCAAACTCTTAAGTGTGCTGAGGTTAAACGCTTCCTCTGTGCCACAAGGCTGAAGGATGATGATTTAGCTGGTACTATCTTACAGTTTCACGTTTGGCATCTACAGGTGAATGCACCTTTAGTTTTCACAGGAATTGGTATGATTACAGGAGATTCTGGAACCTGACGGAATTCATTTGGGACAAGACACTGAGGAATTATTCCTAAAATATGCATGAAAAAATGTGCTTAGTCGGGTGGTGTGGGAAGCGGAGACAGTGAACCATATTGGCGAGTGCTGGACTGCTAGAGGCTTTGAGGAAAGTGGAGGGTGTGCTCACGAAAGTCCCGGTGTGCTCATGACCGAAACCAGTTCTCCCCCTTCTCCCACCTTCCTTTCTCAGTAAACGAGGTCACATAAAACGGAATTATGAGGTCATTATCCCAACCACAAGAGTGTATCAGTGCTGTAATTCGGCCTTCCATTTACTGCCTCCTTGTACATAGGACTAAGCATACGTAACCTCGGTGGGTTGGCTACTGTTATCGGTTTCTGATGGTAGCACACCTACTAAATTGCTCATGCTTCTATGTAAGAGGACCCAGGTTCGAGCCCCTAGTTCCCACCAGCAGAGGGAAAGCGTCACTAGGGGTGAAGTAGGGCTGCAGGTGCTCCTTGGTCTCCCTCCCTCTGTATCTCCTCTCCTTCTCGATTTCTCTCTGCTCTGTCATGTAAAAGAAATAAAGCTAAAAATACTATTGCTATCACTACAGATGAGGGGCCTAGTTCGGTCACACTCTTCGGTATATGGCAGAGTCAGGATAGAAAGTGCGGTCTGTGTGATGCCCAGAACAAGTTTACTCTCAGGTCACATCTTCTGCCTCATTTCAAGGTAAGGAGGAAGATGCCCATAGGCGCTAACGGACATGCTCACACGTGTAGTGTCCTGCTGTCTGTCATGGCTGTCATACCAGCACAGGCCTCTGCTCTCAGACCTGTCCCTCATATCCAGCACTTAGTACAATAAGCTAGCGTGAAGGAGACATAACTCCTGTATTCAGAACAACTTCCAACTTCCTATCCTATGTTTTACTTTTTACTAAGAAGTATTTTTTTGTGGTTGTCGTTGTTTGCTTAAGTGATGTCTCCTTGTGGATACATCTCTGTACTATCAAAAAGTCAACAAACAAGAAGTTCCTTATTTATTTATTTATTTATTTATTTATTCTCTGTTGTTGCCCTTGTTGTTTTACTATTATAGTTATTGTTGCTGTTGTTATTGATATCGTTGTTGTTGGATAGGACAGAGAGAAATGGAGAGAGGATGGGAAGACAGAGAGGGGGAGAGAAAGACAGACACTTGAAGACCTGCTTCACCGCCTGTGAAGCGACTCCCCTGCAGGTGGGGAGCTGGGGGCTCGAACCAGGATCCTTATGCCAGTCCTTGCACTTTGCAGCACTTGCGCTTAATCCGCTGTGCTACTGCCTGACTCCCAAAGTTCCTTTTTTTAAAATCATGGACTTTAATGCTTGTTTGGAAAATTAGGCCACTCTACAGAGATGCCTCATTGCACTTCTGGGTTTGGAAAAAGCGTGTGCAGGACAGATGAATACATTATTCTAGGTGCAATCAGAGTTGGTGGCTGCCGGGGGACAGGGGAAAGAGCAGTGGCAGAGTCCAGATGACTGGTGTGCTCAGCCCCGGACACCCACCGCCTGCCTCTGAGTTTGAAATTCCTGGCCTTGGAGCCACTTCTTTGGATTAAGGTATCACACTGAGATAGCAGAGGAACTATGCTTGGCCTCCTCCCTCCCAGCCTGCCTGAAATTCTGCTTGATAAAACACCCCATTTGTCCAGATAAGGGAGGCTCAGGCTATAAACTGGGTTTTAGATGGAGATAAGGACTTTTCCCACAGGAATGACACGCTCACTTATGCTTACGCCAACCAGGCTGAGACCTTCTGGGGTGGCAGTGGCAAGCAATCCGCCATATTGCATGGACTGTACGGTGAGCCTGAGTGTTCTGGGGAGGAAGCAGGGGTGTGTTGAGTGGAGAAGACCCCCAGCAGGATGCTCAAAATAGTGGATTGTTTACAGGTTGAGTACAAAATCAGGTGATGAGGGCACAGCTTCCTTTAAATACTGTGATGACATCATCTCCCCAAACAATAACTCAGATCCACCTGCATATCAGAGGTCAGGCTCAGGAAACAAACAAACAAATAAACAAACAAAACATAGTACAGTCATGGGCCCTTTGGGATATAACTGAAATAGGCCTACTCACTATCTACACAACGGAGATCCCCCAATTCTTCATCTGCACTATTCCAGCCTTTAGGTTCATGTTTAGTCAACAACTTGTTTGGTTTTGTATGTTAACTCTTCATTCAGCCACCAGGTTCCAGATGCTACCATGATGCCAACTGGACTTCCCTGGACAGACGACCCCACCAGTGTGTCCTAGAGCCCCGCTTCCCCAGAGCCCTGCCCCACTAGGGAAAGAGAGAGGCAGGCTGGGAGTATGGATCCACCTGTCAACACCCATGTTCAGCAGGGGAAGCAATTACAGAAGCCAGACCTTCCACCTTCTGCACCCCACAATGACCCTGGGTCCACACTCCCAGAGGGATAAAGAATAGGAAAGCTATCAGGGGAGGGGATGGGATACGGAGATCTGGTGAATTGTGTGGAGTTGTACCCTCTTATCCTGTGGTTTTTATCAGTGATTCCTTTTTATAAATAGAAATAAAAAAAAAAAACTGAGCCAGAACACATACCCTGCCTCTACAGACTGACGCCACTCCTTGTGTTCCTTGTCCGGAGAAAAGCCCCTGCACATCTTGTCTGGGAAGAGATGGACTCCTTACCAATTTCTCTGGTTGAGTGTCTAAGCGGTCAGGATAATAGTGACACCTCAGTGAAGGCTTCCATGCCACCCTTTGTTATCTGTAAGTATCTTTCTTTACTGTCTTCAGCCAGATAGCCAGCAGTCTAGAAAGAAATTCAAGGAATAGGATACAGGGGAGTTGTGTTTTGGTGTTAAAAGCAGAGTTCTGGGAAGAATTCAGGTAGAGGGACTCAAGGTCTGGTTGTCCATCCAGGTGGGTTAATGTCTCTAGGTGTACTTCGAACTGAGGCAAATAAATACAAGATGAACAAGTTTGCTAGGGAAAAAAAGAGAAAGTGTTTTGGGGTTTGTTTGTTTGGTTTCTGCTGTCAAATTTACTTTAAGGAAATATTTATAGGAATTATAGTGGGGGGGTGGATTTGAAATTCAACTTTCAAATTTGAAGGCAGTAGAGCTGAGAAAAAAAGCAGAGTTTTTAAACTGGAGACAAAGGAATCTGAAGATACTCCTGCTGGTGAGTTTCTGTTATCCTGACCCCTGATTCTGCCTCCTACAAAGGCAACTCCTAGGGCCGGGTGGTGCTATGCCTGGTTGAGCGCACATATTACAATGCACAAGGACCCAGGTTCAAGCCCCTGGTCCCCACCTGCAAGGGGAAAGCTTCATGAGTGGTGAAGCAAGATTACAGGTGTCTTTCTGTCTTTCTCCTTCTCTGTCCCCCCTCCCCTCTCAATTTATCTGCTTCCATCCAATAATAAATAGATAAGAATCTTTTCTAAAAAGCACACCATCATCACGTATGTGGCCCAGGAGAATCCAGACTGCACTATCTCCTGTGTGAAAACAACTGTAGGCACAGAGCCACTGACCTTGTGAATCGACAAAGATGGTCCGCTCCCTGGACGCAACCTTCCTGCCTCGTCTGCAGAGCTGGGACATCAGCTATGACCTTCTTCAAGGCCCTCTTCATGCCATGTGCTGGCATTGCCCACACTAGGCAGTGTTGACCTGCAGGAGCTGAAGGCCACTTCCCAGGGAAGCAGGTGGAGAAAGGTCTGGAATGTCACCCAGCGTCACATCTGCCATCACCATACCCATCCTGCACCTCTGATTCAGCCAGCCACCCCATAGGTCACCAGGTGGGCCTTCCTCTGCGTGGATAAACACAAGTCCGCCCTCTAAATAGGTTCCCTAGTGAATCTTGAGTTGGAGAATCATGGTGATTATCCCTTCATGGGAGAAGAGCTAGAGGGTGAGGCAGGAAGTGCAGCCACCTATGGACCCCGGCCCTCCTTCGGGTGAGCAATCAAGGCCGATCATAGGCTCTTGGCATCAACAAAATGCCATTGACTGTGTGTGGAGAAAACTGTATTTTAGCAGCAGACGGCATCTCAAGCACATGCAGGGCGATCATGTAACCAGGGGAGGTGTTGTTCGCAGCACGTGGAGCTGAAGCCTCTGCCCCTACCACCTTCTCGCCTTGGACTCTTCTAGGGAAGTGGTTCTGTTCTCCTGGGCCTGTCACGCACAGCAGCAGCCACGGGGACCCTTCTCCTAAAGCCGGCCAGGCCAGTTGGCCTGCACACAGTCTCTCCAGATGACATTTATTTGCCCCCGCCCTTGGGACACTCTGTAGGTTTAAGCTCCTGGCTTGCTTGGGGGAAGCTAGTCAGAAAGACCTTCCTGAACCCAGAGAGGTTCCTGCCCAAGCCAGAGGCCAGTCTGGTCACCACGAAGGTGTGTCTCTCTAAGAGGCAACCTGACCGCCCACCCATGGGCCCTGCAAACATGTGACACCTCACTCACCCTCTCTTTTTTAAAAAATATTTTATTTGGAGTTGGGCGGTAGGGTAGCTGGTTAAGCGCACATGGCGTAAAGTGCAAGGACCGGCTTAAGAATCCCCGTTCGAGCCCTTGGTTCCCCACCTGCAGGGGAGTCGCTTCACGTCTGTCTTTCTTTCCCTCTCTGTGTCTTCCCCTCTTCTCTCCATTTCTCTCTGTCCTATCCAACAATGAGGACATCAATAACAACAACAATAATAACTACAACAGTAAAACAATAAGGGCAACAAAAGGGAATAAATAAATACATATTAAAATATATTTTATTGATTGATTGACTGAATAAATTCAGAGAGAAACTGAGATAAGAAGGAAAAAGAGGGAGAGAGACAGAGAGACACCTGCAGCCCTGCTTCACCACTCATGAAGCTTCCCCCTTCAGGTGCGGACCAGGGGCTTGAAGCTGGGTCCTTGCGCACCGTAAGGTGTGCACGTAACCAGGTGCACCACCCCTGCTCCCTTGACTCCTCATTCTCCAGGGGATGGTTCCCTGGGAAGATGACAGCTTCCCAGCATGGCTTGGGCCCCTCCTAGCTCGCTGCCATGGGGCCTCCTCTGACCAGCTGGCACAGGCTGGGCACCTCAAGCCTGATATCCGCCTCACTTCAGTAAAAGGGCTTTGCTCTGCTAAACAGAAGCAGAAATGCTCACCAAGTGATATAAAATGCTTTCAGAAGTTGTTTTGTGAAAGGAAATACTCCATATTGGAAGGCAGTCCATGTTTAAGACGGTCTCCCTGTTTGAAGATTAGAGGTTGGCTAATTTGCAAGGGAGAAGTGGGGACAAAGGGCCCTGGAACTTTTGTAAAAGCTTATTTCGGGGGGGCTGGGGAGACGGCATGGTGGTGATGCAGAAGGTTTTCATGCCAGTTGCTCTGAGGTCCGTGGTTCAGACCCTATGGCTTTGGCCTGAGATGCCAAGGAGCGAGAGTGAAAATGGACCCGACAGGGCCTGGGAGGTGGCACACCTGGTTGCAATGCGCAAAGACCCAGGTTCAAGCCCCCGGTCCCCACCTGCAGGGAAAAGCTTTGCAACTGGTGAAGCAGGGCTGCAGGTGTCTCTCTCTCTTTCCCTCTCTGCCCCGGCCTGCGGGGTTATCGACGGAAACCTAGGGTAGGGGGCAAGAGAATGGAGGGGACAAGAGACACGAAGAATGAGAGCAAGACAGGTTTCTGATCAAGCTCTGAAAATTTTATTTTACAGCCGCATTTTAAGCACACACCATGAGGAAGTTCTGCTAAGGTAGTGGGGGGAGGGAGGTGGGTGAGCAACTTTCCAAACAGTTAGATGGTAATCGCAGTTACAATGATCAGAATGTCCGTTCACCGGTTATGTGAGAGACTTAGCTAAGGTTTTGGCTCCCGGCACCTCTCTATCTCCCCTTACCCTCTCAATTTCTGACTGTCTCTATCCAATAAATAAAGATAATAATAACAAAACAACAAAGGCAACAAAAGGGGAAAAATGGCCTCCAGGAGCAGTGGATTTGTATTGCAGGCACTGAGCCCCAGTGATAACCCTGGAGGCAGAAAAAAATAATTAAAAATAAAAATATGAAGTCAGCCCACATCTGTGACCTTGGAAGAAACTGCATTTTCCAATGGAAGGGATAGAGGCACTGAATTCAGGTGGTGGGAACCATATGGAATTATATCCCTACTCTTTTAAAATCTTGTAAATCAATAACAAGTAATAAAAATTATTTTAAAAATGAATACCTACTAAACTTACATCAGCTGCTAGATTTTGCCCGCTGCTAATCATGGCCAAAGCCCAAGGAAGTTAGACTGTGAGCCTCTATTATTAGACCAAGGCCTCACTCTGGGAATCATATCCACTTAGACAAGGAACACCAGTATGAAGTTTCAAAATTGCATAGCCAAGATGCCATGGGGAGGCTCTGTCCAACCTTCTTTTTAGCTTCAAAAAAGAAAGAAAAAAATTAGCATCACATGGTATAGAAAATTCTTTAAAATTTTTTTTATATCTTTATTTACTTATGTTTTTATTTATAAAAAGGAAACACTGACAAAACCATAGGATAAGAGGGGTATAACTCCACACAATTCCCACCATCAGAGCTCCATATCCCATTCCCTCCCATGATACCTGGTAGTTTTCCTAATCTTTATCCCTCTGGGAGTATGGACCCAGGGTCATTGTGGGATGCAGAAGGTGGAAGGTCTGGCTTCTGTAATTGCTTCTCTGCTAAACATGGGCATTGACAGGTGGATCCATACTCCCAGCCTGCCTCTCTCTTTCCCTAGTGGGGCAGGGCTCTGGTGGGGTTGTCTGTCCAGGGAAGTCTGGTCAGCATCATAGTATCATCTGGAACCTGGTGGCTGAAGAGAGAGTTAACATACAAAGTCAAACAAATTGTTGACCAATCATGAACCTAAAGGCTGGAATAGTGCAGATGAAGAGTTGGCAGGGGCTCCATTTTGAAGATAGCTAGTAGGCATATATTAGTTAACTTACAAAGTGCCTGTGACTATATCATTTTTTTTTCCCTGAGCCTGAAGTCTGATGTGCAGGTGGATCCATGTTATTGTCTGGGGAAATGATGTCATGGCTAGGAAAGGACCAGAAAGCTGGATCAGGGAAGAGAGTAGCTCCCTAATATGGGAGTATAAATATTGTTGACTGTAAACCCCATCAATTTGATGTGATCTGGGGCCCATATTCAGCTTAGGAGCCTGTGTGACCTCTGCGTCCCTGTAGATCTGAGCTCACATTCTGTGGTCATGAGTAGGAACGTTCCAAGCTGCCCCAATATCAGGACCCATCTTCTTCAGGTGGAGCACAGAGTATGTTGTCCAGCCTCCTTTAGGAGGATGGAACATTCTCTACCGTTGTTGATCCAAGTTGAGGGCAAGGTCCTATGGGGGTCCATAAAGGGGTCTATTGTGTTGTTCCTGACAGAGATGACCGGTAACAATGGAGAGAGGGATTTATTCAAGGTCTAGGCTCATCATGTCTGTTTGGGAATCTCAGGACTCCCTGATTAGGGCCCCAGCTGATGGGGTGGCCTGATAGTGACTAAAAAGTCATTGTTAAAGTATGTCAGTCTCTTGCCCTTGTTCAGCTTTTGCAGTCCTTGCTTTGATGAGGTTAGCTTGGGAGTGAGTGAGAGAAATGGAATAGGAAGTAGGTGAGGAGTGTATCTAAGTCTAAGTAGACACTATTTCATTAGGAACTTTATACTGACTCACTGCAGACTATAGTGTACTTTTGCTTTCAGGTATATATTTTGCCCTGGTTTATGGATACGTGTGAACATATGCTCTATCTCACGGGGACCTGGTCTATATCTAGGTTTTGGGACTTTGTTAGGAAGTGAACTGCCTGGAATGGAATTAGAGAATACTATGAAAGGAAAGGTTTCACCAGAGTAATGAGGCTGAAGGTGTGAGTGTGTGAGTGTTGTGTGAATGTGTGTGTGTGAGTGTGTATGTGAATGTGTGTGAGACTGTGTG
The DNA here is from genome assembly GCF_950295315.1 of Erinaceus europaeus. Classification (NCBI taxonomy): domain Eukaryota; kingdom Metazoa; phylum Chordata; class Mammalia; order Eulipotyphla; family Erinaceidae; genus Erinaceus; species Erinaceus europaeus. Next base: position 71,290,438 of record NC_080167.1, on the reverse strand, counting down.
TGTGAGTGCGTATGTCAATGTGTGTGTGTGAGTGTGTGTGTGAATGTGTGTGAGTGTGTGTGTGTGAGTGTGTGTATGTGTGTGCGTGTGAGTGTGTGTATGTGTATGTGTGAGTGTATGAGTGTGTGTGAGTGTGTGTGTGTGTGAGTATGTGTGTGAGTGTGTGTGTATGTGTGAGTGTGTTTTCAATCCCGTGTGACTCTGGGATCCTGGACCTTCCAACTCCCCATCAAGATCCACTATGGTCAGAAAGGAGTCTTCATAGCATTCAAGTAGGAGTATTAATTTTAAGAGAAAGGGTGAAAAGTGCATGAGGTGGAATGCTAGGACGGCAGTTAGAATCTCTACTCTCCCACCCTGTGGAACCAGAAGTTCTAAAGAGCTTGTTGGCAAGGAGTTTTATTGGTGTGATTCCGCCATCAGAGTTCGGATGTGTTTGATGCAGTCCTTTGTATTCACCCTTTTATGGAATATGTAACACCACACTTTCTTTTTTCTGTGCATCTTTTATTGCCTCCCAAGGAGTTGACAAAGCAATTCTCTGCGAGGCCTCTTTTCTAGTCCCTCCATCTCTTCAGATGTTTGGCAAAGCTGAATCAGCCAAACTCTCTGAGAAAACAAGTCAGAACTAATGTGACAGAACAGAGACTGTTCTTCCCACAGTGCTGTCCACTATGCTACTGCACGAATAAAAAATGCTCAGTGCTGTGACCCTAATAAGACAGGAGCGCCTTGGAAAAAAGAAAACAGGCTATTTGAAAAAAAAATAGGGTTTTGGCTTTTTGAAAAAGTTCCTTCCATAGAGAAAAGAGACCAGGGAAAGAAGGAAAGAGAATCATCTATTAGAAGTTACAGAAGAGGGAGTCAGGTGGTAGCACAACGGGTTAAGCACAGCTGGCACAAAGTACAAGGACCGGTGTAAGGATCCCAGTTCAAGCTTCTGGCTCCCCACCTGCAGGGGAGTCACTTCTCAGGCGGTGAAGCAGGTCTGCAGGTGTCTGTCTTTCTCTCCCCCTCTCTGTCTTCCCCTCCTCTCTCCATTTCTCTCTGTCCTATCCAACAATGACAACATCAAGAACAAGAACAATAATAACTACAACAACAATAAAAAAAACAAGGACAACAACAAGGGAAAATAAATAAATATTTGAAAAAAAAAGTTACAGAAGACATAACTTGGAATTCACACTAGACATAGGGGCCAGGAAGTTATACCATGATTAAACTTTCAACTAGGAAACAAGTCTTCTGCTAGACACCTGCAGACCTGCTTCACTGCCTGTGAAGTGACTCCCCTGCAGGTGGGGAGCCAGTTAGTTGACAAGAGAAATTCAAGTGTGTTCCCTCAGGGAAGATCCAGCCACTACAAAAGACACATCCTGGTTGATAGAATCTGGCCTGGGTGCTAACTTTCACCAACAGCGAAAGATGTTGAATTAGCTGCTCAAGATTTCCCTCTTTTTTTTTTTAATTTGTAAAACTGTATTTCTTGGGGCCCCGGCGGTAGCTCACAGGGTTAAGCGCATATGGCAGGAAGTACAAGGACCCACACAAGGATCCCGCTTCTAGCCCCGGGGTCCCCACTTGCTGGGGGATTGCTTCACAAGTGGTGAAGCAAATCTGCAGGTGTCTCTCTTTCTCTCTCTCTCTCTGTCCCTGTCTTCCCCATCTTTGTCCTATACAACAACAACAAAGGAAAAAAGATGGCTGCCCGGATTCCTAGTGCAGGCACCGAGCCCCAGCAATAACCCTGGAGGAAAAAACAAACAAACAAATAAACTTGATAGAACAGAGAGAATTTGAGGGGGAGATAGAAAGGGAGAGAGACAGAGAGACACCTGCAGCCCTGCTTTACCACTTGTGAAGCTTTGCCCCTGCAGGTGGGGACCCGGGGCTCGAACCTGGGTCCTTGCACACTTGATGATGTGTGTGCTTAACCGGGTGAGCCACTGCTGGGCCCCCTGTCTATGCCTCTTTCAAACAAGTCCTTCTGAAAAACTCGATTTAAACAAATCAGCAAGGACACAAACTCTAGAGAGCAGAGGTATCTGGGTCCCTGGGAATCTGTGATGCGTCCATGCTTTCACATCCACGCAGATGGCTTTAACCTAAGAATAGAAGTCTCCTGAACTTGGTTCAGGAGCCAAGAGTCAGAGCTGAACTCCTGACAGCTGGGGCAGTTCCAACAGTAAGGAACTACGGGGGATAGCCAGGAGATGTATCTGGAGAGGAAATGACAAAACAACTTCTAAGAGGAAAAGAAAGTCCACCTGCTAAGCCCAGTGCCCATGGGGCTCCTTGCTCCCTGAGTTCAGCATTCAATCCAGAGAATTGGAGGGGCCAGGGGGAGGCTGGACCAGCGTGAAGATTCTCCCCTTCAAGTCAATATACCCTCAGATTATAAGCAGCCTGGAACACAACACTGATTTCTCCCTGTGACCAATTGCTTTGCGGCGGGGAAGGATTTGTTTCACCTACTTTAGAGTCTTTGTCAGTTTACTAGAAAAAATGCCCAATGTTAGTGTCTTCCGTTTAAAAATGTATTTGTGGGGGCCAGGCAGTAGCGCAGCAGGTTAAGTGCACATGGCGCGAAGAGTAAGGAGCGGCATAAGGATCCGGGTTCGAGCCCCTGGCTCCCCACCTGCAGGGGAGTCGCTTCAAAGGCGGTGAAGCAGGTCTGCAGGTGTCTGTCTTTCTCTCCCCCTCTCTGTCTTCCCCTCCTCTCTCCATGTCTCTCTGTCCTATCCAACAACAACGACATCAGTAACTACAACAATAACAACAAGGGCAACACAAGTGGGAAAAATGGCCTCCAGGAGCAGTGGATTTGTAATATAGTCACTGAACCCCAGTGATAATCCTGGAGGTAAAAAAAAACACTCAAAACTAAAACAACAACAATAATAATGTATTTATGTTTATTTAACAAGGAGAGAAGACAGGGACCAGAGAGCATCACTCTGGCATGTGTGATGCTGGGGATTGAACTTGGGACCTCACAGGCTCGCAACAACCTGGCACTGTTGTCAGTCTAAGGCTGCGTGTACAGTTCACAATCCATCATAAACCAGAGTGGACCAGTGCTCTGGAAAAAGAAAAATGGTCTGTGGGCCAGGAGATGGCTTCCTCTGACGAGTACACGCCTTGTCCTGTGCATGCAAAGCCCTCCTCCCGCAAAAAAAGAGAGTGTATCTTCTGTTTATTTATTTGCCTCCAGGGTGATCACTGGGGCTGGGTGCCAGCACTATGAATCCTCTGCTCCTGGGGGCCATTTTTTTTTTCATCTTATTGGTCAGGACAGAGAGAAATTGAGAGAGGAGGGGGAGAAAGAGAGGGAGAGAGAAAGAGAGACACCTGCAGACCTGCTTCACCGCTTGTGAAGGGCTCCCCCCACCCCCCACAGGTGGGGAGCCGGGGCTAGAACCTGGATCCTTGCGCTTAGTACTACGTGCACTTGACCCGCTGTGCCAGTGCCCGGCCCTGAGCATGCATACATTCTAGGGAGGGGGGATGCATAGGAACTTCTGCTTCTCATGGGGAAAGAGATAAATGCAGCAGAGAGTACAGGACAGAGGGTGGCAGCAGTCAGAATCATAGGAGCCACCCTCCACACGGCGTGTGTGCATGTGTGTGTGTTGGGGGGGGCTGAGATACTGGACTTCTGGGAAAGTCCTGAGTCAACCTCGGAGGCGGCTGGGAACCCCCCTCACCCCCCACGCCCCTCCTGCCTGAACACACGCTCACACAGGATCTTCACAGCTAAGCCCAGCTGCCTCGTAGGAAAAGTCTGGCTTTCCCTGCAGCCATTGCTGCAGCCCAGCCCTGAGTCCCTGGATGAACCTGGTCTTGGTACCCGGGAGACGTGGGAGCAGCTAAGGGCCTCGTGGTCACAGGTGAGGGGTGGCTGCCCTAGGCGTGGGCTGGGGCTGCCTGGGGTTCTGCTTGATGTGTTGTTGAAATGTTAGGGCAGCCATCAATTCAGAAATGATCTCAGTGTGTGTGTGTGTGTGTGTAGGGGGGGCGTCTCGGAAAGGCCCAGGCTGCTCACGGGGCCTCAAGGTGCCCGTCTCCATGCTGAGACCCCAGCTCCCCCTCTGTCCCTTCTGAGCGTGTTGGCCAGTCCCGGGCTGACCAGTGGGCTGCACTGAGTGAGCTGCTCTGATCACAAGAGTGGACGCCAAAGGGGCAGAACAGAGAAAGCTGGCTGGGTGGGGGTTGGGGTGTGCCTGGCTGAGCACACATGTTACAGTGCACAAGGACCCAGGTTCAAGCCCCCAGTCCCCACCTGCAGGGGGAAAGCTTTGCAAGTGGTGAAGCAGGGCTGCAGTTGTCTCCCTCTCTCTCTCTTTCTCTCTCTCTCTCCCTCTCTAACTCCCCATTCCTCTCTCAATTTCTGCCTGTCTCTGTCAAATAAAGACTAAAAATAAATAAATAAAAAGAGAGAGAGAGATAGCAGGTTATTTGAGCCAGGTACCCTGGATGCTACAAAGTCCAGTAGCTTTTTCTCCTCCTGGGCTCCTCTCTTCTTGAAATGTTTTTTTTTTTTTTTTTGTCTCCCTCCAGTTGCTGGGGCTTGGTGCCAACCCTATAAACCGATGGCCTCTGGCAGCCTTTTTGTTTTTTCTTAATTTTTTAAAAAAGTTATTTATTCCCTTTTTGTTGCCCTTGTTGTTTTATTGTTGTAGTTATTATTATTGTTGTCGTTGTTGGATAGGACAGAGAGAAATGGAGAGAGGAGGGGAAGACAGAGAGGAGGAGAGAAAGAAAGACACCTGCAGACCTGCTTCACCGCTTGTGAAGCGACTCCCCTGCAGGTGGGGAGCCGAGTTCAAACCGGGATCCTTATGCTGGTCCTTGTGCTTTGCGCCACCTGCGCTTAACCCGCTGCACTACAGCCCGACTCCCTTAAATTTTTTTTTTTATTAGATAAGACAGAAAAATTAAGAGAAGGTAGGGAGATAGGAGGAGAGACACACAGAGAGAGAGCCCTGCAGATGGAGAGCTGGGGCTTGAACCTGGGCCCTTGTACTTGGAGATATGTTCACTTAACGGGGTGTGCCACTGCCCGCCCCCCCCCCCCCCGTCTTTTATTTTAATAATGAGGCGCCAAGTGCCCTCCAAGGAGGAGCCAGGAACAGCAGTGAGAGTCCATGTAGGAAGGAAGGAATGTCCAGGAGCTCTTTGTTTTTTGTTTTTCAATTTCGTTAGAATATCAGAGAGTCCTCCCTGCAGGGACCCTCCCCCCCCAGCCTCTCAGTCTTGACCTGGAGTCTGGTTAACCCCAGGTCCTCTCCCCGCAGACCACCCACAGCTCTGAGTGATGGGTGGGGTGGTGTGGGCAGGGTGCTGGGGAGATGCCAAGGCCAGCTTGGTTGTTTAAAGAGACAAGCCCTTTCTCTGGAGCAAAGAACATAAATTGAATCACCCAAAAGGAGCTGACCGACCCGATTTGCCAAATATAAATTTTATGAAGATAAAATTGAACCACACGATCTGTTTGTTTTATTGCTGTATTTTCAAAAATAAAAACCTCATTAAGCAGAAGAGAATATATGTCTCTTAATAATCACCCTGTGTGGTGCATGGCATGAGCTGAGCAATCGCTCCAGGAAATGCTCTCTGCTTGTTTGGGGCTCCCACAGATGATGACTCTGTCTCCCCAGGTCCTGCGTGGCAGACATGAAGAAGGACACAGTCCCCTGGCACATCCGCCAGCTCCCCCGGGCGCAGGCACTGAAAGCAATTCCTTTTCCATTTTGCACCCCCGGCCTCACCCCGTGGCATCAGCCGGATGGGTGAGTAGAACAGAGGATGCATGCTTGTTCCCTTACTGTGCTGCAGAGGAGAGCTCAACCGGGGAGATGCCCCACGAAACACAGCTGTCCTCTGGCAGGGGCAGAGCAGTGGCCAGGACAAAGAGGCGATACCCTCCGGCCAGGTCAGAGCAGCACCGCTCACAGGACAAGATGATGAGAGCTCAGGACTGGGAGGACACCTGCTTCAGGAACAGCAAACACAGCAGAGAGGTGGGGTGACCTGCCCAAGTTCACACTGTTGAGGGGCAGGGGGTACTAGAGGGTCCCACCCAGAAAATGGGAGTGGTGGCAGGTGTGGCTTGGAAAGGTGGAGGTGGGGCTTGGGTGTGAAAAGTTGGAGCTGTGGGCTTCTCTCTTTCTCTCTGTCTCTCCCTCTCTCTCTCTCTCTCTCCCTCTCTCTTTCTCTCTTTCTCTCTCTCTGTGTCCAGGTCACCACATGAGTATGAGTTCTGTCTTCTCTCTCCCTCTCTCTCTCTCTCTCTCTCTCTGTGTGTGTGTGTCCAGGTCACCACATGAGTATGAGTTCTGTCTTCTCTCTCCCTCTCTCTCTCTCTCTCTCTCTCTGTGTGTGTGTGTGTGTCCAGGTCACCACATGAGTATGAGTTCTGTCTTCTCTCTCTCTCTCTCTCTCTCTCTCTCTGTGTGTGTCCAGGTCACCACATGAGTATGAGTTCTGTCTTCTCTCTCTCTGTCCTGGTCACCATATGAGTATGAGTTCTGTCTACTCTCTCCTCTCTCTCTCTCTCTCTCTCTCCAGGTCACCACATGAGTATGAGTTCTGTCTTCTCTCTCTCTCTCTCTCTTTCCCTCTTCTTCTCCCTCTCCCTCTCTCTCTTTCTCTCTCTCTTGGCCTAACGTGAATATTCTCAATATTCCCAAATAAAATGTAAGATTCCTGAGAATTATGCTCTCTCCTCAATTCTTTGTTGAGATGATGTGTGACAAACTTTTTAAATGTCAAGGAAGCAAGCAACGGTCCCTCCCCGCAATACAGCATTGACTACACTGCTGCCCCCGACCCTATTCCCAAGACCTAAGATCTCAAATCCAATGTGAGATTCATCACATGCAACTTGGAAACCACTGGACTGACATTTGAAACCCCTGCACTTACAGAAATATCCTAGTTTAAGGAGCCAAACCTGTCTCTACCACACCTTGGCCTCACTGAGACAGAAAGTGGTTGAGACCAAACAGTCCTCCCCAGAAGCTTGTACCCAGAAGGTAATAAGGAGGCAAATATTAAATAGAGAAGACTTTGAAAGGTTCATAGAAGACAGACTTTAAACCAATGTTAGGTGAGCTTGAATTACAGCCTTCAGGAGCTAATCCACCAGCCTGGTGTTTCCCCTTAGTTGTTGTTCAACAAATCTTAGGTATTTTGAAGTGATTATTTGGAAAAAAAAATTTCTATTTGGATAAGAAAGCTTTCATGCTTAGAATATTTCAATTGAAAGGCAGCAGGCAGTGGTGAGCCTGGCTGAGCACACGTCACAGTGCACAAGGACCCGGGTTCAAGCCCCTGGCCCCCACCTGCAGGGGGAAGGCTTTATGAGTGGTGAAGCAGAGCTGCAGGTGTCTCTCTGTCTCTCTCCCTCTCTATCTCCCTTCCCCTCTTGATTTATCTCTGTATCTTTTAATAAATAAATAAATATTTTTTTAAAATAGTTCACTTGGATAATTTCTTATTTAATCAAGTGGAGGAACCAGGTTCAGATTTGACTCCCAACACATTTTTAAAATATTTATTTATTCTCTTTTGTTGCCCTTGTTGCTTTTTTATTATTGTAGTTATTATTATTGTTGTTATTGATGCTGTTATTGTTGGATAGGACAGAGAGAAATGGAGAGAGGAGGGCAAGACAGAGAGGGAGAGAGAAAGACAGACACCTGCAGACCTGCTTCACTGCTTGTGAAGTGACTCCCCTGCAGGTGGGGAGCCGGGGGCTCAAACCGGGATCCTTACACTGGTCCTTGCGCTTTGCGCCACTTGAACTTAACCCGCTGCTCTATCGCCCAACTCCCTCCAATACATTTTTGTGCTGTGGTGTCTCTCTCTGCTTCTCTGTCTCTTAATAATAGTACTAATAACAACAAACCTACTTCCACCATGTTGCTATTCAGAAGGGGGACTGTGAATACAACTTGCTGATGTTTCTACTGAAGAGAGAATCTGTGTTCACTGCCCTGGTCCCTGTGGCTTTCTATGGGAAGACTTGCTTTCTTTTGAATCCAGAAATGAAAAGCCCACTCCTATGGTTTACTTTTCTGTTTCCTTTCTTCCCTGAAGGGAACACTGGTAAAGTTCTCCAACTTGGAGGGCGCCAAAAGTCAACCCACCTTTCCCTTCCCGTATCCACAGACACCTGCAACAGTGCCTCAGTCATAGATGAGAACAGAGGAAATAAAATGAAGGGAGACTAGACAAGCAAGATGTGAAGGGAAAGAATGATAAAAATGTGGTTTGGTGTGTGTGTGTGTGTGTGTGTGTGTGTGTGTGTAGGGGGACCTGAAGAGACTGGAAGTATGGGCTCATTTGGGAACTAAGGATATATGAAAGAGAAGAAAGAAAAAGCACATAAAGGGAACATTTACCAAATGAAAGCATTGAGTGAGAGATTTAAGAGTCATTTATAGGAAATTCAAATATATTGTCCTGTTGGTATCGCCATTCAAAACATGTCTTGATTTTTTTTTTTTCATTTTATTTTTTTTATTTTAGGCTTGGAAAACAAGATCCTGGCTAAGGGTCTCCAACCTATTCAATGATAAATAGCTTGTTTATCATGGTGCTAATGGAAAGATTCAAGTCATGAAAGTCTCTAGTAGAACATTTTTTCTTCCTGTGAACAAATGAGGATAGCCTAAAAGAAATGTGATAGCAAAACGTTTGAAAAAAATTAGAGCGATTGAATTTTCCTGCATTCACAGAATCCAGGATTTGGGACAGACCTGAGCATCCGGATAATCTAACCCAAGGTTGAATCTCAGATTCCTTTTTCTTAGCTTTCAAATGGAACATATGGGTGAGGAAACAGTGGGAGGTGGAGGCTGCATCAGTACATGCACTTGGGATAAGACACTTTGTCCTAGAGTCTCCGACTTGGCTCTTCCCACTCCTGCCTTCTCGGCCTCATGCAACCGGAAACTGGCCTTTCCATGGTCCATTGCAGCCTTCACACTGGAGAATCACAAACAAATGTGCCTGCATGTTGCCTAGCTCTGCTTGGTGCACTTAGGGGCTGTAAGCTACAACAAATGAAGAATCCTGTGTCATTGGCCAAGCCAGGGAGAAGAATGTTCTCTCAGAAAGCAAACTTTTAAAAATGCCTTCCACCAGCCACTGCCACTCCCTCTTTCCGTCATGAATATTTATCTCTGCCTAGTGTCCAGACCACAGCAACTCGTGGATGATTACAGCAAGAAGCTGCACTGTCACCCTCACCTGTGCTCTTTTTTCGTTAACTCAATGGAATTCAGATTGGACACCTTCTGCATACACCCAGTGCCATACACAAATCACTTAGAAATCTACCACACTGCGGCTGGGGAGTGGCGCACCGGGTTAAATTCCCATAGTACAAAGGGCAAGAACCCATGCAAGGATCTTGGTTCAAGCCCCTGGAAGGGGGATGCTTCACAAGCTGCAAAGCAGGTCTGCAGGTGTCTGTCTTTCTCTCTTCCTATCTTCCCCTGGTCTCTCAATTTCTCTCTGCTCTATCCAATAAAAACAGGGAAAAATGGCCTCCAGGGCAGTGGATTCATAATGACAGCACTGAGCCCCAGTGATAACCTTGCAGGCAAAAAAAGAAAAAGAAAAAGAAAGGAAAGAAAAGAAATAAAGAAAAAAGAAAAAAAAAAAAAAAGAGGCTTCCACCATACCAATGGCTGTTGGTGAAGATAAATTGCTTTTGTTTAAGGCTGAAAATCACTTAGTTTTCACTCAGAATCCATGTTTGACATCCAACAGTAGCAGTCACGGCAGAAAACTCAACCTGTATTGAGGAAATTCTAAATGGAGAGATAAAGGCACACATACGCTCTGTACCCTATAGCATATTCTTGCCATATCTCTTAGAGATGGTACATACATGGCTGAAAACAATGCTTTTTTTTTTTTTGTTAACCCCCTAAGCTAACCTGTCACAAGAACTTCGCTTTGTGCAGACGTGAAAAGGGTCCCCATGTGAATGTCGTCTTTGGTGTGAGCCTCAGTCCCTCCCTGGGCTATGCTGGGCTCACAGGGACCTATCTGGGAAACCTTTAGTGGGTTGGGCCTGTCCTAATGGTTCCCACTTTGTCAAAAGCAAAAATGGAAGCTATTTTCAGTGTGTGCCCGCATGCTGAACACCACCCACTCGAATTAGCAAAGCAACATTTCACCAGCAAAGTCACCTGCAGAATGCAGAACACCATGAACACAGTTTGGGTTTGCAATTACTAATTGGTGTGTTAAATGGATGTGCTGAGCTAGGACCAAGGGGGATGAGTTGACATTTCTGAAAAAGCCTTAATTCTACGACTTCCATAGCGAATGCTCCGAATGATAAGCCTACCTACACATCAGTGCTCAGTGAGCAAAGTCAGTTCATCCAGACTTTTGTTGTGTGCATAATTTTAAAAGGAATAAATACTACTTTGGAAATTGCTCTGGACCATTCTGCCAAAAGGAACACCCTTTCTGGGCACACTGCCATTAGATATTTTCCCTGCTTTCTTTGTGACTATGGAACCCTGAAACATTGTTTACACTCTCATCAAAGGACTCATTGAATTAGAGATTAGCCAGGGAGAACAGCACTGGCCATCAGGATGTGGAAAGGTGGACTCAAGGTCCTTCCAAAGAAAGCGAGTTCTTGCCGTTAATACATTTTCCACCTCTTTGTTATTTATCTAAGCTGGAATCCTCTGGTTTCGCTGCCTCTGATGCCAGACGCTATGTTGACCCACGCTCGTCTGGACTATGGTGGGAGCCTCCTTGTTGTCACCCTCTCCTGTCACACAGCCTGGTCTCTGCACGGCAGCACGCAGGAGCCTTGGAGACCTGTGCTGGCAGCTGAGGGTGGAGGAAGAAGCAAGTCACACCTAGTGTTGGGAAATTGTGCAGATGTGGTTGAGTTCGGCAGGGCCCACAAACCACCCTATGCTAGTATGGCCTGTCCCTTTATCTACATACCAATCTTCTGCTTTGTCTTATAAATGACTAAAGGTCTCCCCACCACGTTATCCCCTCAGGCTATTGCTAATTCCTGCCAGCTAAAACCATAGCAACGGTAGCTAAGGAAGTTCCCAGCGTGCCTTTGTCTTTTCTCCACCCCCTTTCCTAGCCATTTCCGTTTCCAACTTGCCACTTCCGGTTTTATCCCATAAAACCCACTTCTGTTCCTGGTTTCGCTCTCTTTTCTCTCCCATGTCCTGACCTGGAGAAGGGCTGGCTTGCAGAGTGGGAGGCGGCCATCACGGTTTGGTGCCACGTGGCCTAACCTGCTGTGCTCATGCCTGACTCTGGGCGTTCACCTGAATAAAGATTTGTATTGCTACCGCCACGGGCTTGGTTCCTGGATCCTCTTTTCTAGCCCACGATGCTATCCCGGCAACCTAGGGAAGGAAATATCTCACCCCATGAGGACAAATCTGGTCTCAAGGGGCAGTGCCATGTCAGGGGCCCAAAGTCAGGGTCAGCTGCTGACAGTGAGACAGACCTTGGGAAGCGAGACCCCATCTCCCTGGGCTGGTCCATAATCTGCCCCCCCCCCCCCGTCACTGTGGCCACTCTCCTTGGGAGCCCAGGATAGATTAGGGGAAAGAGGCTTTGCTTTCAGCCATAGATGTGGCCCAGCTGTGGTCAGGCATATGGCAAGAAAAATACTAGATGCCAAAGAATTAAAGCTGCCAAGTCTCAGTACCAGTAAGAGGCAGAGTGAAATACTCCTGGAGTTAGATGTTGAGAGTTCTTGGTCATTAGGTCAGAACAGAAAACTGGATAAGCACAATGTCATTGGTTTTATATTTTTTCTCAGATGCGAGATTTATCACTGGAGCAAGTGCCCAGGGATGAAGCCATTCGTGAGCTGGCTTTAAAACAAACCTGGGAGAAATTGTTGGCTGCCTCATTCAAGTGGAAAGACCCCATTTTCCCTGGCAGGTGTGAGTGGAAAGAAGAAAGAGCCGGCATTAAAAGAGGCTTCCATAAAGATTTGTTTGAGAAAACAGATGGCAGGTCAGCGTGGACTTGGCTTTTGTCTACTGAGCGTTGACTTAGGTGGGTGTCAGTCAAACGGGTGCTTAAAAATCCATGATCAGAGAGGAAGGAAGGAGTCAGAGGGGAGCAGTCAAAATCTGAGAACAGTTGCTACTCTGATAAGGCTAGCCAGCATTTCTCTAAGGTCCTTAATTCTTTGGCCTGTAGTGTTTTTCTCAACTTCTCCCTCCCCTCAGCTGGGCTGCTCTGGAGCTTAACCCTCTGCACCTGCCTGGCAGCAGGACTCAGTGGGAGGAGGTCTGTGTGTGAGGAAATGGTGTCTAGTGAAAACAAAATTCTTTTTTTTAATTTGTATTTTTAAAAATGGAAATATTGACAAGATCATAGCATAAGAGAGGTATATTACCATGTAATGCCTATGCCCAGAGTTCCATATCCAATCCTCTCCCTTGACAGCTTTCCTATTCTCTATCCCTCTGGGAGTATGGACCCAGGGTCATTATGAGGACCAGAAGGTGGGAGGTCTGGCTTCTGGAAATGCTTCTCTACTGGACATGGGTGTTGGTAGGTGGATCCACACCCTCAGGCTAAAAGGAATGAATGGCTGATACATCAAGCAACATAGATAAATCTCAGAAGAACCATAGATAGAAAGAGGTTGAGGGGGGAGTCAGGTGGTGTAGCACAGTGGGTTAGGCACATGTAGTGTGAAGGACAAGGACCAGCGTAAGGATCCTGGTTCGAGTCCCTGGCTCTCCACCTGCAGGGGAGTCACTTCACAAGTGATAAAGCAGGTCTGCAGGTGTCTGTCTTTCTCTCCCCCTTTCTGTCTTACCCTCCTCTTTCCATTTCTCTCTGTCCTATCCAATAATGATGACATCAATAACAACAATAACTACAACAATAAAACAAGGGCAACAAAAGGGAATAAATAAATAATTTAAAAAATGATTTAACTTAAAAAAAAAAAAGGTTGAGGGGGCCAGGCGGTAGCACACCAGGTTAACACACATACTAATAGGGGCAAGGATCCTGGTTTGAGCCCCTGGCTCCCCACCTACGGGGAGGGGGGGACGCTTCACAAGTGGTGAAGCAGGTCTGCAGGTCTCTCTGTCTCTCTTCCTCTCTATCTCCTCTTCATCTCTCAATTTCTCTCTGTCCTATCCAATAAAAAAAAAGAGAAAATAAATGGCCATCAGAAGCAATGGATTTATAATGCAGGCACCAAGCCCCAGCGTTATTCCTGGAGGCAAAATAAATAAAAATAAAAATAAAGGAAAATTGAATCCACAGACCCATAGGATTCTGTTTATAAGAGATCTTAGTAGAAGCATCCAATAGCACAGCTATATACAAGATACTGGATACTGTACAGCAAACCATAACCAAAGGACTTTTCAAAGTTAACCTGATTACCAAATAATGTGATGATAACATTAACTGTCGATTGTCTTTTGGAACCCTAAGACAGCTGGAACCTCACATCTCCACTATAGAGCCCCTACTTCCCCCAGTCCTGGAACCTTGGACAGGGCCCACTTTCCCGTATGCGTCTCCCAATCCAAACCAAGTAATATTGCATCCGCCGATCAAAACCTAACCAACGCAACGATTGCCACCTCAACATGCTTCACCTCAGACTGTGTCCAGAGACTTCACATGTGGAATGACAACCCTTCGGCTTCATTACTCGGGTGAGACCTTTCCTTTTATAGTACACTCTAATTTCATCTCAGGTAGTTCACTTTCTAACAAAGTCCCATAACCTAGATATACACCAGTTCTGTGAGAGAGAGCTTATGTTCACACGTATCCATAAACTACTGCAAAATATATACCTGAAAGCAGAAGTACACTAGAGTTTGCAGTGAGTACCTCCCTAACACTTCCTCTCCACTATTCCAAGCTTGGGATCCATGATTGCTCAACAAATTGTTTGGCTTCGTATGTTAACTCTCTTTTCAGTCACCAGGTTCCAGATGCCACCAGGCTGCTGGCCAGGCTTCCCTGGATTGAAGACCCCACCAATGTGTCCTGGAGCCCAGCTTCCCCAGAGACTCACCCTACTAGGAAAAGAGAGACGCAGACTGGGAGTATGGACCGACCAGTCAACGCCCATGTTCAGCGGGGAAGCAATTACAGAAGCCAGACCTTCTACCTTCTGCATCCCACAATGACCCTGGGTCCATGCTCCCAGAGGGCTAGAGAATGGGAAAGCTATCATGGGAGGGGGTGGGTTATGGAGATTGGGTGGTGGGAATTGTGTGGAGTTGTACCCCTCCTACCTTATGTTTTTGTTCATTAATCCTTTCTTAAATAAAAAACTAAAAAAAAAAGAGATCTTAGGAAAGAGTCACCCAGAAACCTAGTGGGTATGTCTGAGGGCCAACATGCGGCCCCTGCCTTTCAGACATGATAGCAGACGTCTGCACAGGAGTCTTTGCAGACATGAAACCCCGGACAGATGTCCTTCTTGTAGCTGTCAGCCCCCCACCACACCCCCTCATGTGCATGGCCTAGACCCTAACCAGTTAAATAAATTCATGTTAACACAATTCGTAGAGACCAACTAGTCCCTATGGAAAGGGTCACCACCACATGCCAAGAACTCTTCTAAGTGCTTGGCATACACTTCCCAAAACGGGAGAATTGAGATCACTGAGGTAAAGGGGTAAACGCTACCGAGATAAGGAAATGAAGACACAGAGCAAATGCGAACGTGCCCTGGGTCACCCCGCCAAGCAGTAAGGCAGCCTCCCAAGTTCCTGTCCCCCACCACGGTGCTACTTACTGGTCCGATGCCACGAAGCTGCCAATTATCTCTGACCTACACAATCATCGCCTCTCCTAGGGCTCCCCTTAACACTGTGCCGGAACTCGCTCAAAGTCTGTTCGCGGAGATTGACTGGGGGGCGTGATGTGTGTGTGGGGGTGCTTTTATTCCAGTTGCCACTGAAGAATACACATCACCTTTTATCTGAATTTGGAAAATACAGTATTTATAGCTGAGTGCTTTTCGCTCCAGGGCAAAGACATTTTAAAATTCATGTCTGCCTTGTGAAGAGGTAGGAAGCATCGCCAAGCTGATGAGGGCCTCACCGAAAGGGAGACTTCCTAACGACTTGAGCTGTCAGAGGAGCGCGGATGGCCAAGTGGTCAGTGCCGGCAGCTTCCTCCCCGAGAGGCCCCTCAGAGCTGGGACATGTGATATGCAGACCCTGTTAAGATGGCTTTCCAGTTACAGCTCAGCTGGTGTGGGAGGTGGGTGCCCATCCCTGTGTGCCCAGAACTTGGTCAGCTTTGTGGGTGCAGATTTTTTTTTCATTTATATGTTTTATTTTGGATATAGACAGAGAGAAATCCACAGGGAAGGGGAGCTAGGGATAGAGATAGATAGATAGATAGATAGATAGATAGATAGATAGATAGATAGATAGATGGTGATGGTAGATGATGATGATAGAGATAGATAGATGATAGATACATAGATGGTGATAGGTAGATAGATAGACAGACAGACAGACAGACAGTCCTACAGCACTGTTTCACCACTTAGAAGTTTCCCCCTGCTGCAGGTGAGCATCAGGGGCTTGAACCCAGGTCCTTGCACACTGTGATGTGTGTGCTTAAACTGGTAAGCCACCACTCAGCCCCAAATCTGGATTTTTTAACCCCAGATATCAACATCTGGAAATTCAAGGCAAGCGGAATCTGACTGAGAAATAAGGGAGCTTCTTTTGTCCAGGCGCATGTTTTTCTAATGCTATAATAGATCTAGAGAGAAATAATGCTAAGTCTCTTTAAACATGTTTTTGTTTATCTTATTGAGAGATAGAGGGCGGGGGGCAAGGAGACTGAAGCCCTACTGAGCTCTGGCTCAGGGTGGTGCTGGGGATTGAACTTGGGACATCAGAGCCTAAGGCACGAAAGCCTTTTTTTTTTTTTAAGTTTATTTCTTTATTTTTTATATTCATTTATTTCCTTTTGTTGCCCTTGTTGTTTTGCTGTTGTAGTTATTATTGTTGTGGATGTCGTTGTTGGATAGGACAGAGAGAAAATGGAGAGAGGAAAGAAGGGAAGACAGAGAGAAGGAGAGAAAGACAGACACCTGCAGACCTGCTTTACCGCCTGTGAAGCGACTCCTCTGCAGGTGGGGAGCCGGGAGCTCGAACCAGGATCCTTACGCAGGTCCTCGCACTTTGCACCACGTGTGCTTAACAGGAAAGCTTTTTATAGAATTATTATGCTCCCATAATGCTCTCTCCAGCCCCATAACGCTATGTCTTGAGGAAACTCATATCAAGCCTTTAAACTGCTGCCTGCCTGCTCTCATACACAAAGGTCCTTTAGCTTGCCTGGCAGAGATGACTAATCAATCTCTCTCTCTATCTCTCTCTCTCTCTCAGCCCTATCTCTATCTCTGTCTCTATCTCTCTATCTCTCTTTACCCAGAGCACTGCTGAGCACTGGCTGATGGTGGTGTGGGGGATTGAACCTGGGACTTCAGAACCTCAGGCATGAGAGTCTCTGTGCAGAACCATTATGCTATCTGCCCCTGCAGGAACTCTGATTTCTCTCTTGTACACAGAACCCTGGTGTTCCATGGATGGCCTGCACTGGCCCTGCTGCAAATTAATGGGATGGGGAATCTGATCCGGCAGCCTCTCTGGCTTTCAGCTCCAGGGTGGGGGTGCTGATGCTCCCCGCATCCCCCTTGAAGCCAGGGACGCAGGGGCAGGCCCGTGAAAGCTCCTGGCAGTGTCTCCACAGCCCTGCCGCTACCGGGGGGAGGCCGATTCTCCAGAGCCAGTTTCCTCAAGCAGCTCAGCTGACTCAGCCTGGTGGCCTGGGCCTTCACAGGAGCTCTGGCCCTGGAGACAAGACCAGACCGGCCTAGAGGTGGCTCCCAGTAGCATGGGGACCCTCCCTCCGTCCTTCCTCACAGGTGCTTCTCCCAGCCAGGCCAGGAGAGCAGGACCTCTCTTGCCTTGATGTTTGCTTGTGTTGAGTACAGTCTGGAATGATCATCATGCTCAGGGGGCCCTAGCTGACTCTCCTACAAAGCCGTGTTCTGTGGGCTCGAATGTGCTTGTCCCTCACCCTGCTCACTGGGGCATCCAGCCAGAAGCATCAGGTTGTCAGGGTTACAAAAGTAACCTGGGTAAGGGCAAGAGACTGGCTCACTTAACAATGACCTTTTGGGGAGTTGGTGGTAGCGCAGCGGGTTAAGCTCAGGCGGTTCAAAACACAAGGACCAGCGTGAGGATCCCGGTTCGAGCCCCTGGCTCCCTGCCTTCAGGGGAGTCGCTTCATAAGCGGTGAAGCAGGTCAGCAGGTGTCTGTCTTTCTCTCCCCCTCTCCGTCTTCCTGTCCTTCCCAACAATGACTGCAGTAACAACAAGAAGAATAACAACAAGGGCAACAAAAGGGGAAAATGTTTAAATATATATAAAAAATAATAATGACCTTTTTGGTCATTTGGGGGGGGCAGGTGTTGGTGCATCTGGTTAAGCACACACATTGCAGTGCATAAGGATGCAGGTTCAAGCCCCCTGTCTCCACCTGCAGGGAGGAAGCTTCACAAGTAGTGAAGCATGGCTGCGGGTGTCTCTCTCCTTCTCTGTCTCTGCCTCCCTTCTCAAGTTTCTCTGTCTCTATCCAATAAAAAGAAGAATATTTTTTAAAAAGAATGACTTTTTGATCTATACCAGGCCACCCCATCAACTGAGGCTCTAGTCAGGGAATCCTGGGATTCCCACAGAGACATGATGGGACCAGACCTCTCACAGACCCCTCTCTCCACATCACTGCTCACTGCCATCAGGACCGTCATGGTAAGCCCTCCTGTGGCCTCTCCAGGACCTGCCCTCACTGCAGAGCAGCCATGGCAGGGACGGCCCCACTCTCTGAAGGGAGGCTGGTCAGCCTGTTCTGCCCCTCGAGGAAGACGGGTCCTGATATGAGAGCAGCCTGGAATGTTCCAGCTGTGACCATGGACAGCGAGCTCAGACTGACAGGGACTTGGAGGCCACACAGGATCCCGTGCTGAATGTGAACAGACATGGGCCCTGGGGTCAGACTGATGGGGCTTACAATTCACGATATTTATGTACTTTTCCCATATTTGGGAGCTACTCTCTGCCCTGATCCAGCTTACTAGTCCTATTTCCAACTCTGACACCATCTTCCCAGGCAATATTTTAGTCCACCTGCATGTTAGCCATCAGGATCAGGCAAAATTTATTGGACTTTGTAGCTTTTTCCCACATGAAGATTCCTAGTCTCATCTGCTCTGTTTCTACCTTTGGGTCCCTGCTTATTAAACAAAGTGCCCTGCCTTATATCTCACCACCTTTCAGCTACCAAGTTGCAGATGCTACTACATTGCCAACCTGACTTCCCTGGGCAGAGGACTTCACTGATGTGTCCTGGAGCCTCCCCTCCCCAGAGCCCTGCCCCACTAGGGACAGACAGACACAGGCTGGGGGTGTGGATCCATCTGCCGACACCCATGTCCAGCGGAGAAGCAGTGACAGAAGCTGTGACAGAAACTTCTGCTCCCCATAAAGAATTTGGGTCCATACTCCCAGAGGGATAAAGAACAGGGAAGCTTCCAATGGAGGGGATGGGATATGGAACTCTGGTGGTGGGTGGAGGGGATGGGACACGGAACTCTGGTGGTGGGAACTATGTGGAATTGTGCCCTTCTTATCCTATGGTCTTGTTCATCATTATTGCATCACTAATAAAAATGAATACATAATAAAATATGAAAGAAGAAGCTGCATCGGGTTGGCTGCCATTTTGCTCTTCTTTTCCTCCTGGCCTTCCCTGCCTTCCTGCGGGCGCTCTCTGACGGTGGAGGGGCCTGGGACTCGCTGTCAGACAGAATATTGCAAATCCTGCTGAGCCAGCAGTTCCCAAGGGAACCCTGCAGAAGGCCATTCTGCTTCTCCACTGCCCTGGGGCCTCGGGTGTCTGGACCAGGCAGGGAAGCCCAGCATGACCTCCCTGGTGCAGGAAACGCCACCCTCTCCCTTTCCACCCACTCTGTCTGCCTCTGCCCTGCCAGCTTGTGGAATCGGGCTTTCTGCTTCCGCCTGTCACTTGGCTCCTCTGCCTGCAGGGTTTGGAATGGCCATTGCTCCTCCCCTGGCTCCACTCTCCTCTGCTCTGTTGGTCCTTTCCACTCTCTTCTGCCTGAAGTGTCCCCTTAACAGGGTTCCACGCAGGGACACTGCAGACAACTTTCAAGTGTCAGGGTGTGTGTGGGGAGGTTCCCCTCCGGGAACCCAGGGCAGGCCAGGGGCAGGCAACAAGCATCCGACTGATGCCATCCTGCACCTTAGAGCCAAGCCCAGGAAGCAGACATTGCTTCTTCATGTCAGTGGACGTCTACTGTGTAGTCAACAGAAGACACCGCCCTCCCCCAAACACCAGGCTCTTGTGTGCACACACCCGGCCATGGCTGGTGACATTCCCATTCGAAGCCCACTCCTTTCAGAAGGAAACACTTGGAGCTCATGCACACAGCCCTGAGTTGGCAGCTATGATTGGTGTCCGTGCATGACTGAGTAGAGAAACTCGAACCTCTGCTCTTGTCAACACACATTCATGAAGATTTTGAGATATGTTTTTTTTTCTTTTTTTTTTTCCCCAAACCCAGAGTGCTTCAACTTTCCTAAAGGGAGGTGTCCACATGGTCAGACCAGACCTCCTGCTGCGATATTTGCTCTGTCAAGACAGCAACGGTGGGGAACAGGAATAAATACGACAACACAAGCCAGGTGAGATCCTTAAAGCCGCCGTGATCCCTTCACATGGAGCGAGGGCTTGCTGGCCGGCCTCTTCTGCCCGCCTATTTCTGTTTGGTTTTTAACTGCGTGAGCTTCCGTGTTTTCTAGCAAATCTCTTTCTCTCTCCCCTATTAGGGTTGTTTTTATAGATGTGAATCAGGAGAATGAATTAAATGTTGCTCACAGCAACTAATAAAAGGATGATCTGTTTTTCCGAGGATGGCAGTCAAGCAGAGAGTTAGTGAAAGTGTCCAGCTTTGTAAAGAGATCTCTGGACGCTGAGACAACAGCCTCCTCCCCAGCCAAAGGAGGCCTGTGCCAGCCAAGTGTGTGGCTGGGGGAAGAGGTCTCAGTGCACAATCCTGGGACACCTACAAGTGGGATGGAGATGGTCTCTGCGTTTCTTTTGCCACCAGGGTCTCTGATGGAGCTTTCTGGCTGGAAGACTCCATCACACCGGGAGGACTCCGTTTTTCTTTCCTGAATCTCCAGAGGGTGAGAGACAGAGACAGGGAGAGATGCTACCTCACTGTCCAGACTTCACCCCAGTGCAGGGTGCTCAGACCTGATTCTG
Source organism: Erinaceus europaeus (assembly GCF_950295315.1). Classification (NCBI taxonomy): domain Eukaryota; kingdom Metazoa; phylum Chordata; class Mammalia; order Eulipotyphla; family Erinaceidae; genus Erinaceus; species Erinaceus europaeus. Next base: position 71,270,050 of record NC_080167.1, on the reverse strand, counting down.
ACATGCCATCAAGTACGTTATAGGCTTGGTGAGGAAGCAGCTAACCCTGTTTTTAAATTTTATTAATTAATTAATATATTTTTGCCTCGGTGCCAGTCCAAAAACTCAACACTCGGGGAGCTCGAGCGGTGGCGCAGTGGGTTAAGCGCACATGGCGTGAAGCGCAAGGACCATCTTAAGGATCCTGGTTCAAGCCCCCGACTCCCCACCTGCAGGGGAGTCGCTTCACAGGCAGTGAAGCAGGTCTGCAGGTGTCTGTCTTTCTCTCCCCCTCTCTGTGTTCCCCTCCTCTCCCTATTTCTCTCTGTCCTATCCAACAATGACGACATCAATAACAACAACAATAATAGCTACAACAGTAAAACAACAAGGGCAACAAAAAGGGAATAAATAAATAAATGAACCCACCACTCCTGGAGTGGTTTATCTATTCTTTTTCATTGATAGGACAGAGAGACACTGCAAGGGGAAGGGGGTGAGAGAGAGACCTGCCGACCTATTTCACTGCTCGTGAAACAAGTGGGGAGCTGGGGCTCAAACCCGGGTCCTTGCAAGTTTCCTTGCACTTAGCCAGGTGCAAAACCACCCGGCTCCATTTTTATTTTATTTTCCAAATTGTTTTTCAGTTTAATTGGAGCACTAATCTCAGACATGCACTCAGGCCTCTGCTGCAGGCTGTGCCCTCAACCCCAAGAAAGACTGCTTGGGTTGGAAAACATCGCCCCACTGCAACTTCAGCTTCCTCCTTTTCTGCAAAAGCTGATCCATTCTGAGTCCCTCCCTCTCCCCTCCCTCATCCTTCTTCTTCTTCTAGCGTTTGCCCTTCTTCCATAGCCAGTCAACAGCGTCAGGTTGAGCCTGATGTCAAGTTTCGAGACCTCCTTTGAATCTGGAGAGGTGGCAGTCGTTGACTATGTGGGTCATAGTCTGTCTGGAGCCGCAGGGGCAGTTCGGGTCGTCTCTGGCTCCCCAGCGATGGAACATAGCGGCGCACCGGCCATGGCCTGTTCGATAGCGATTGAGGAGGGCCCAATCATAACGTGCCAGGTCAAAGCCGGGTTGACGCTCACAGGGGTCTGTGATGAGGTGTTTGTTCTTTACCTCAGCTGACTGCCAGCTCTGTTTCCAAGAGACTGGAACAGAGAAGTTCAGTGTAGGCATAGGGGACCAGATTGGGTGACGAGACGTCAAGCGTTGGACAGGGTGGGCGAAGATATCCGCGTATATTGGCAGGTCCGGTCGAGCGTAGACGTGGGAAATGAACTTAGATGATGCCGCATCCCGACGAATATCTGGCGGGGCGATGTTGCTAAGAATTGGCAGCCATGGAACCGGGGTGGAACGGATGGTTCCAGAAATTATCCTCATGGAGGAGTATAATTTGGAATCGACCAAGTGGACATGGGGGCTACGGAACCATACTGGGGCACAGTATTCTGCAGTGGAATAGCATAATGCCAGAGATGATGATCATAGTGTGGAAGCGCTCGCGCCCCATGAGGAGCTGGCCAGTCTTGCAATGATGTGATTCCTCGTGCCCACCTTTGCTGCAGTTTTTATGAGATGTTCGTGAAATGACAGGGTGCGATCGAGAGTAACACCAAGATAGACTGGCTGGGCTTCATGCCAGATTCTTGTATCGCCAAGCTGTACATTAAGCTCACGCGAGGCCGAGGCATGGTATAGATGGAAAACAGATGATACCATTTTTGCAGTGCTAGGGATTAGTCGCCATTTTTTACAGTAATCAGATATCAGAGACATGTCTTTCGTGAGTGTTTCCTCAAGGATGTCGAACTTGGATGCCTGAGTTGCACAGCAGATGTCATCGGAGTAGATGAACTTCCTTGAAGAAGTTTCTGGGAGGTCATTGATGTAAATATTAAATAGCGTAGGAGCCAGAACAGAGCTCTGGGGGAGGCCACTTGAGACAAGTCTCCATCTGCTAGACATGTCACCCAGATGCACCCAGAATCTTCTGTTTTGGAGAAGAAATGATATAGTGTTGGCCACCCCTCTGAAGATTCCTACAGGAGCTTCCACCAAGCCATCTTCAAAGCAGCTTCCAAAGCCATTCCTCGTGGGAGACGTGCTAACTATATGCCTTGTCTTGATGCTGAATGCGAGCAACTACTAAAGCAGTATGATGAGTCGGGCGACCCAGATGTGGCTGACCATCTCATTGCCTCCCTGGATGCAGCACGCCAAGCCCGCTGGCAACAACTCATGGAAAGTCTGAACTTCACCCACTCAAGTAGGAAGGCCTGGAAGCTTCTTCACAGACTGGGTGCCGGTAGCCAACCCCCTCTCGTCTCCCATCCTCCCGTATCTCCAAACTCAGTGGCCAGTCACCTAACTCAAGTTGGATGTGCTAAAATTGACCCAGTCTGGAAAAGAGAAATTTCCCACAAGTGGTCATCCCACTTCCGGTTATCTTGTCCATCTCCAAAACTCTCTCCCTTTACACTGTCTGAACTGGAAGACGCTTTGAAGAGGGTTAAGCCGGGAACAGCTGCTGGCTATGATAACATCACCCCAGAACTCATTCTTAACCTGGGTCCCGCGGCAAAGAAGTGGCTCGCTTCATTCCTGTCCCACATCTTGGAATCTGAGTCTATGCCCAAAGTTTGGCGTCGTGCGAAGATAATAGCGGTTTTGAAACCAAAGAAAGACCCAACACTGGCCGCCAGCTATAGACCAATTTCTCTCCTCTCCGTGTGTTACAAACTCCTTGAGAGGCTGCTTCTGTCACGTATTTCTTATCTTACAGAGAAATTCCTATCACCCGCCCAAGCTGGTTTCCGCCCAGGAAGATCTACCTGCGAACAAGTCCTGGCCCTCTCAACTTACATTGAAAATGGATTCCAGAAGAATTTAAAGATGGGTGCTGTCTTTGTTGATCTCCCAGCAGCCTATGACACGGTCTGGCACCGTGGTCTCCTAGTCAAGATCTCAAGATGCCTGCCTCCATGGGTGGCCAACACTATATTGTTTCTTCTCCAAAACAGAAGGTTCCTTCTCCCACTCCACAGTGACAGGAGGCGCCATGTCTGCGCTAACCTCCCTGCTGGGAAAGTCAGGAGTCCCAACCTGACACAGCCATTGGTGTTTGTGCAGAACTTGCAGTCTCACCAAAGAAAGCCCCAGGGCGGGGGGCGGGCACAGCGGGTTAAGCGCGGGTGGTGCAAAGCACAAAGATCGGCAGAAGGATCCCGGTTCGAGCCCCCGGCTCCCCACCTGCAGGGGAGTCGCCTCACAGGCGGTGAAGCAGGTCTGCAGGTGTCTGTCTTTCTCTCCCCCTCTCTGTCTTCCCCTCCTGTCTCCATTTCTCTCTGTCCTATCCAACAATGAACAACATCAACAATGGTAATAATAATAACCATAATAAGGCTACAACAACAAGGGCAACAAAAGGGAGAAAAATGGCCTCCAGGAGCGGTGGATTCATGGTGCAGGCACCCAGCCCAGCAATAAGCCCAGAGGAAAAAAAAAAAAAAAAAGAAAAGAAACAAAAGAAAGAAAGCCCCGGGGCTGGGGTGTGGGATTGAGCGTGAGCTTTTCTTCTAGCGTTTGCCCTTCTTCCATAGCCAGTCAACAGCGTCAGGTTGAACCTGATGTAAAATTTCGAGACTTCCTTTGAATCTGGAGAGGTGGCAGTCGTTGACTATGTGGGTCATAGTCTGTCTGGAGCCACAGGGGCAGTTCGGGTCGTCTCTGGCTCCCCAGCGATGGAACATAGCGGCGCACCGGCCATGGCCTGTTCGATAGCGATTGAGGAGGGCCCAATCATAACATGCCAGGTCAAAGCCGGGTTGACGCTCACAGGGGTCTGTGATGAGGTGTTTGTTCTTTACCTCAGCTGACTGCCAGCTCTGTTTCCAAGAGACTGGAACAGAGAAGTTCAGTGTAGGCATAGGGGACCAGATTGGGTGACGAGACGTCAAGCGTTGGACAGGGTGGGCGAAGATATCCGCGTATATTGGCAGGTCCGGTCGAGCGTAGACGTAGGAAATGAACTTAGATGATGCCGCATCCCGACGAATATCTGGCGGGGCGATGTTGCTAAGAATTGGCAGCCATGGAACCGGGGTGGAACGGATGGTTCCAGAAATTATCCTCATGGAGGAGTATAATTTGGAATCGACCAAGTGGACATGGGGGCTACGGAACCATACTGGGGCACAGTATTCTGCAGTGGAATAGCATAATGCCAGAGATGATGATCATAGTGTGGAAGCACTCGTGCCCCATGAGGAGCTGGTCAGTCTTGCAATGATGTGATTCCTCGCGCCCACCTTTGCTGCAGTTTTTATGAGATGTTTGTGAAATGACAGAGTGCGATCCAGAGTAACGCCAAGATAGACTGGCTGGGCTTCATGCCGGATTCTCGTATCGCCAAGCTGCACATTAAGCTCACGCGAGGCCGAGGCATGGTGTAGATGGAAAACAGATGATACCGTTCTTGCAGTGCTAGGGATTAGTCGCCATTTTTTACAGTAATCAGATATCAGAGCGTGATATCTTAGCGTGAGCTAAGAATGACAAAGGGTGCACAGGTCTAAAGATACACAGTTCTCAGATAAGTACAGGAAGCTCTAGTTTACCAAGTCTGGCTCATATGGGAGGCCCGAGGAGGCTTCCTTGGGGAAGTGACTTGAGCTGAGATCTGGAGGAATTGTGTCTAAGAGGGGGAAGTCCTTCCCTTTCAGAGAGAGAGAAAAATATATTGGGTGACTGGGAAAGTCACGATGCATTTTTACATAGGAAAATGCCTCCTGACTGTTCAGGCAGAGGTTGGCCTAGCTCTGTCTTCTTAAGGAAAAGTGTGTGTGTGTGTGTGTGTGTGTGTGTGTGTGTGTGTGTGTGTGTGTGTGTGTGTCTGAGTGTGAGTGTGTGTCTGAGTGTGTGTGTGTGTCTGAGTGTAAGTGTGTGTGTGAGTGTGTATGTGTGTGAGTGTGTGTGTGTGTCTGAGTGTAAGTGTGTGTGTGAGAGTGTGTGTGTGTGTATTTGAGTGTGTGTGTGAGTGTGGTGTGTGTGAATGTGTGTGAGTGTGTGTTTGAGTGTGTGTAAGTGTGTATGTGTGTGTGTGTGTTTGTGTGTTGTATGAAAATAGAACTCTTGACCAGGGCTGTCAAACCCTTTCTCTCAATGCAACTTTCCCCTGCAGGTGGGGACCAGAGGCTTGAACCTGGGTCCTTGTGCACTGTAGTATGTGCGCTTAACCAGGTACACCGCCACCCAGCCCCAGTCCATTGAACTTTTAATAAAATTTAGAATCATGCTAACTATTTTTTGAATTAATTTTATTTTTGAGAGAGATGCAGAGATATGGAAAGAGAGAGAGAGAGAGAAACACCAGAGCACTGCTCAGCTCAGGCTTATGGTGGTGTGGGGGATTGAACCTGGGACTTAGGAGCCTCAGGCATGAGAGTCTGTTTGCAGAACCATTATGCTGTCTCCCCTGCCCAGAATCATGCCAACTCTTAATTGAACAACTTCCTAGGATTTTTTTTATTTGCTTAATATTGAATCTTTAGATATTTCTGGGAAGAAAGAACATCTTCAAACTATTGAATTATCCAATTCATTAAGTTGGTAATGAATTTATTTAATCAGTTCACATATGTGTCGTTTAACTGCTTATTAACAGTTAAAAAAGAAAAGTGTAGACATCTAGTACTTAGTTAGATTTATTCCTAGATAATTGATTGTGTTTCTATGTGCTATTTCACATGGCATTTAAAGATCTTAATTTCACATTGTTTATTGTGAGCACATAGACAAAAATTAATTTTCTTTTTTCTCTTATTTGCCTCCAGGGTTATTGCTGAGGCTCGGTGCCTGCACTATGAATCCACTGCTCCTGGAGGCTATATTTTTCCCTTTTGTTGTTTATCCTTGCTGTTATTTTTATTATTGCTGTCATCGTTGTTGGATAGGACAGAGAGAAATGA